>NW_028116617.1:0-102751 GCF_964273445.1 Streptopelia decaocto | reverse complement strand
CAATCCCCGACAAGACTGTACCCTTTCACGTCCAAATCTCTCAAACTCCGGGAGAGATTCTCAAACCAAGGTTGACATGTTCGAGTTCCTATCAACATTTTGGAAATCCCGCTGAAACTTTGGACATTCTCGCGAAGGGTTCCAATCCCGACAAGACTGGTACCCTTTCACGTCCAAATCTCTCAAACTCCGGGAGAGATTCTCAAAACCAAGGTTGACATGTTTTGAGTTCCTCACAATATTTTGGAAATCTTGCTGAAAAATTGGACATTCTGGCGAAGGGTTCCCAATCCCCGACAAGACTGGTACCCTTTCACGTCCAAATCTCTCAAACTCCGGGAGAGATCTCAAAAACCAAGGTTGACATGTTTCGAGTTCATCTCAACGTTTTGCACATCCCGCTGAAACTTTGGACATTCTCGCGAAGGGTTCCCAATCCCCGACAAGACTGGTACACTTTCACGTCCAAATCTCTCAAACTCCGGGAGAGATTCTCAAAACCAAGGTTGACATGTTCGAGTTCCTCACATTATTTTGGAAATACCGCTGAAACTTTGGACATTCTCGCAAAGGGTTCCCAATCCCCGACAAAGACTGGTACCCTTTCACGTCCAAATCTCTCAAACTCCGGGAGAGATTCTCAAACCAAGGTTGACATGTTTCGAGTTCCTCTCAACTTTTTGGAAATCCCGCTGAACTTTGACAATTCTCGCGAAGGGTTCCCAATCCCCGACAGACTGGTACCCTTTCATGTCCAAATCTCTCAAACTCCGGGAGAGATTCTCAAAACCAAGGTTGACATGTCAAGTTCCTCTCAAAATTTGGAAATCCCGCTGAAACTTTGGACATTCTGGCGAAGGTTCCCAATCCCCGACAAGACTGGTACCCTTTCACGTCCAAATCTCTCAAACTCCGGGAGAGATTTTCAAAACCAAGGTTGACATGTTTCGAGTTCCTCTCAACGTTTTGCACATCCCGCTGAAACTTTGGACATTCTCGCGAAGGGTTCCCAATCCCCGACAAGACTGGTACCCTTCACGTCCAAATCTCTCAAACTCCTGGAGAGATTCTCAAAACCAAGGTTGACATGTTTCGAGTTCCTTTTCAACATTTGGAAATCCCGTGAAACTTTAGACATTCCTCGCGAAGGGTTCCCAATCCCCGACCCAGACTGGTACCCTTTTCAAGTCCAAATTCTCCCAACTCCGGGAGAGATTCTCAAAACCAAGGTTTGACAATGTTTCGAGTTCCTCTCATCATTTTGGAAATCCCCTGAAACTTTGGACATTCTCGCTAAGGGTTCCCAATCCCCGACAAGACTGGTACCCTTTCACGTCCAAATCTCTCAAAACTCCGGGAGAGATTCTCAAAACCAAGGTTGACATGTGTCGAGTTCCTCTCAACATTTTGGAATCCCGCTGAAACTTTGGACATCTCGCGAAGGGTTCCCAATCCCCGACAAGACTGGTACCCTTTCACGTCCAAATTCTCACAACTCCGGGGAGAGATTCTCAAAACCAAGGTTGACATGTTTTGAGTTCCTCACAATATTTTGGAAATCTTGCTGAAACTTTGGACATTCTGGCGAAGGGTTCCCAATCCCCGACAAGACTGGTACCCATTCACGTCCAAATCTCTCAAACTCCGGGAGAGATTCTCAAAACCAAAGTTGACATGTTTCGAGTTCCTCTCAACGTTTTGGAAATCCCGCTGAAACTTTGGACATTCTCGCGAAGGGTTCCCAATCCCGCCAGACTGGTACCCTTTCACGTCCAAATCTCTCAAACTCCTGAGAGATTCTCAAAACCAAGGTTGACATGTTTCGAGTTCCTCTCAACGTTTTGCACATCCCCGCTGAAACTTTGGACATTCTCGCGAAGGGTTCCCAATCCCCGACAAGACTGGTACCCTTTCACGTCCAAATCTCTCAAACTCCGGGAGAGATTCTCAAAACCAAGGTTGACATGTTTCGAGTTCCTTTCAACATTTTGGAAATCCCGTGAAACTTTAGACATTCTCGCGAAGGGTTCCCAAACCCGACCAGACTTGGTACCCTTTCACGTCCAAATCTCTCAAACTCCGGGAGAGATTTTCAAACCAAGGTTGACATGTTCGAGTTCCTCTCAAACATTTTGGAAATCCCGCTGAAACTTTGGACATTCTCGCGAAGGGTTCCCAACCGCGACAAGACTGGTACCCCTTTCACGTCCAAATCTCTCAAACTCGGGAGAGATTCTCAAAACCAAGGTTGACATGTTTCGAGTTCCTCTCAACATTTTGGAAATCGCTGAAACTCTGGACTTCTTGCGAAGGGTTCCCAATCCCCGACAAGACTGGTACCCTTTCACGTCAAAATCTCTCAAACTCCGGGAGAGATTCTCAAAACCAAGGTTGACATGTTTCGAGTTCCTCTCAACATTTTGGAAATCCCGCTGAAACTTTGGACATTCTCGCGAAGGGTTCCCAAATCCCCGACAAGACTGGTACCCTTTCACGTCCAAATCTCTCAAACTCCGGGAGAGATTCTCAAAACCAAGGTTGACATGTTTCGAGTTCCTCTCAACATTTTGAAATCCCGCTGAAACTTTGGACATTCTCGCGAAGGGTTCCCAATCCCCGACAAGACTGGTACCCTTTCACGTCCAAATCTCTCAAACTCCGGGAGAGATCTCAAAACCAAGGTTGACATGTGTCGAGTTCCTCTCAACGTTTTGGAAATCCCGCTGAAACTTTGGACATTCTCGCAAAGGGTTCCCAATCCCCCGACAAGACTGGTACCCTTTCACGTCCAAGTCTCTCAAACTCCGGGAGAGATTCTCAAAACCAACGCTGACATGTTTCGAGTTCCTTTCAACATTTTGGAATCCCGTGAAACTTTAGACATTCTCGTGAAGGGTTCCCAATCCCCGACAAGACTGGTACCCTTTCACGTCCAAATCTCTCAAACTCCGGGAGAGATTCTCAAAACCAAGGTTGACATGTTTCGAGTTCCTCTCAACGTTTTGCACATCCCGCTGAAACTTCGGACATTCTCGCGAAGGGTTCCCAATCCCCGACAAGACTGGTACCCTTTCACGTCCAAATCTCCTCAAACTCCGGGAGAGATTCTCAAAACCAAGGTTGACATGTTTCGAATTCCTTTCAACATTTTGGAAATCCCGTGAACTTTAGACATTCTCGCGAAGGGTTCCCAATCCCCGACAAGACTGGTACCCTATCACGTCCAAATCTCTCAAACTCCGGGAGAGATTCTCAAAACCAAGGTTGACATGTTTCGAGTTCCTCTCAACATTTTGGAAATCCCGCTGAAACTTTGGACATTCTCGCGAAGGGTTCCCAATCCCCGACAAGACTGGTACCCTTTCACGTCCAAATCTCTCAAACTCCGGGAGAGATTCTCAAAACCAAGGTTGACAGGTTTTGAGTTCCTCACATTATTTTGGAAATCCCGCTGAAACTTTGGACATTCTCGCGAAGGGTTCCATCCCCGACAAGACTGGTACCCCTTTCACGTCCAAATCTCTCAAACTCCGGGAGAGATTCTCAAAACCAAGGTTGACAGGTTCGAGTTCCTCTCAACGTTTTTGGAAATCCCCGCTGAAACTTTGGACATTCTCGCGGAGGGTTCCCAATTCCCGACAAGACTGGTACCCTTTCACGTCCAAGTCTCTCAAACGTCTGGAGAGATTCTCAAAACCAAGGTTGACATGTTTCGAGTTCCTTTCAACATTTTGGAAATCCGTGAAACTTTAGACATTCTCGCGAAGGGGTTCCAATCCCCGACAAGACTGGTACCCTTTCACGTCCAAATCTCTCAAACTCCGGGAGAGATTCTCAAAACCAAGGTTGACATGTTTCGAGTTCCTCTCAACGTTTGCACATCCCGCTGAAACTTTGGACATTCTGGCAAAGGGTTCCCAATCCCCGACAAGACTGGTACCCTTTCACGTCCAAATCTCTCAAACTCCGGGAGAGATTCTCAAAACCAAGGTTCACATGTTCGAGTTCCTTTCAACACTTTGGAAATCCCGCTGAAACTTTGGACATTCTCGCGAAGGTTCCCAATCCCGACAAGACTGGTACCCTTTCACATCCAAATCTCTCCAACTCCGGGAGAGATTCTCAAAACCAAGGTTGACATGTTTCGAGTTCCTCTCAACATTTTGGAAATCCCGCTGAAACTTTGGACATTCTCGCGAAGGGTTCCCAATCCCCGACAAGACTGGTACCCTTTCACGTCCAAATCTCTCAAACTCCGGGAGAGATTCTCAAAACCAAGGTTGACATGTTTCGAGTTCCTCTCAACATTTTGGAAATCCCGCTGAAACTTTGGACATTCTCGCGAAGGGTTCCCAATCCCCGACAAGACTGGTACCCTTTCACGTCCAAATCTCTCAAACTCCGGGAGAGATTCTCAAAACCAAGGTTGACATGTTTTGAGTTCCTCACAATATTTTGGAAATCTTGCTGAAAAATTGGACATTCTGGCGAAGGGTTCCCAATCCCCGACAAGACTGGTACCCTTTCACGTCCAAATCTCTCAAACTCCGGGAGAGATTCTCAAAACCAAGGTTGACATTGTTTCGAGTTCCTCTCAACGTTTTGCACATCCGCTGAAACTTTGGACATTCTCGCGAAGGGTTCCAATCCCCGACAAGACTGGTACCCTTTCACGTCCAAATCTCTCAAACTCGGAGAGATTCTCAAAACCAAGGTTGACATGTTTCGAGTTCCTCACATTTATTTTGGAAATCCCGCTGAAACTTTGGACATTCTCGCAAAGGGTTCCCAATCCCCGACAAGACTGGTACCCTTTCACGTCCAAATCTCTCAAACTCCGGGAGAGATTCTCAAAACCAAGGTTGACATGTTTCGAGTTCCTCTCAACGTTTTGGAAATCCCGCTGAAACTTTGGACATTCTCGCGAAGGGTTCCCAATCCCCGACAAGACTGGTACCCTTTCATGTCCAAATCTCTCAAACTCCGGGAGAGATTCTCAAAACCAAGGTTGACATGTTTCAAGTTCCTCTCAAAATTTTGGAAATCCCGCTGAAACTTTGGACATTCTGGCGAAGGGTTCCCAATCCCCGACAAGACTGGTACCCTTTCACGTCCAAATCTCTCAAACTCCGGGAGAGATTTTCAAACCAAGGTTGACATGTTTCGAGTTCCTCTCAACGTTTTGCACATCCCGCTGAAACTTTGGACATTCTCGCGAAGGGTCCCAATCCCCGACAAGACTGGTACCTTTCCACGTCCAAATCTCTCAAACTCCGGGAGAGATTCTCAAAACCAAGGTTGACATGTTTCGAGTTCCTTTCAACATTTTGGAAATCCCGTGAAACTTTAGACATTCTCGCGAAGGGTTCCCAATCCCCGACCAGACTGGTACCCTTTCACGTCCAAATCTCTCCAACTCCGGGAGAGATTCTCAAAACCAAGGTTGACATGTTTCGAGTTCCTCTCATCATTTTGGAAATCCCGCTGAAACTTTGGACATTCTCGCGAAGGGTTCCCAATCCCCGACAAGACTGGTACCCTTTCACGTCCAATCTCTCAAACTCCGGGAGAGATTCTCAAAACCAAGGTTGACATGTGTCGAGTTCCTCTCAACATTTTGGAAATCCCGCTGAAACTTTGGACATCTCGCGAAGGGTTCCCAATCCCCGACAAGACTGGTACCCTTTCACGTCCAAATCTCTCAAACTCCGGGAGAGATTCTCAAAACCAAGGTTGACATGTTTTGAGTTCCTCACAATATTTTGGAAATCTTGCTGAAACTTTGGACATTCTGGCGAAGGGTTCCCAATCCCCGACAAGACTGGTACCCTTTCACGTCCAAATCTCTCAAACTCCGGGAGAGATTCTCAAAACCAAAGTTGACATGTTTCGAGTTCCTCTCAACGTTTTGGAAATCCCGCTGAAACTTTGGACATTCTCGCGAAGGGTTCCCAATCCCCGACCAGACTGGTACCCTTTCACGTCCAAATCTCTCAAACTCCGGGAGAGATTCTCAAAACCAAGGTTGACATGTTTCGAGTTCCTCTCAACGTTTTGCACATCCCGCTGAAACTTTGGACATTCTCGCGAAGGGTTCCCAATCCCCGACAAGACTGGTACCCTTTCACGTCCAAATCTCTCAAACTCCGGGAGAGATTCTCAAAACCAAGGTTGACATGTTTCGAGTTCCTTTCAACATTTTGGAAATCCCGTGAAACTTTAGACATTCTCGCGAAGGGTTCCCAATCCCCGACCAGACTGGTTACCTTTCACGTCCAAATCTCTCAAACTCCGGGAGAGATTTTCAAAACCAAGGTTGACATGTTTCGAGTTCCTCTCAACATTTTGGAAATCCCGCTGAAACTTTGGACATTCTCGCGAAGGGTTCCCAATCCGCGACAAGACTGGTACCCTTTCACGTCCAAATCTCTCAAACTCCGGGAGAGATTCTCAAAACCAAGGTTGACATGTTTCGAGTTCCTCTCAACATTTTGGAAATCCCGCTGAAACTCTGGACATTCTTGCGAAGGGTTCCCAATCCCCGACAAACTGGTACCCTTTCACGTCCAAATCTCTCAAACCCCGGGAGAGATTCTCAAAACCAAGGTTGACATGTTTCGAGTTCCTTTCAACATTTTGGAAATCCCGTGAAACTTTGGACATTCTCGCGAAGGGTTCCCAATCCCCGACCAGACTGGTACCCTTTCACGTCCAAATCTCTCAAACTCCGGAGAGATTCTCAAAACCAAGGTTGACATGTTTCGAGTTCCTCTCAACATTTTGGAAATCCCGCTGAAACTTTGGACATTCTCGCGAAGGTTCCCAATCCCCGACAAGACTGGTACCCTTTCACGTCCAAATCTCTCAAACTCCGGGAGAGATTCTCAAAACCAAGGTTGACATGTTTCGAGTTCCTCTCAACATTTTGGAAATCCCGCTGAAACTTTGGACATTCTCGCGAAGGGTTCCCAATCCCCGACAAGACTGGTACCCTTTCACGTCCAAATCTCTCAAACTCCGTGAGAGATTCTCAAAACCAAGGTTGACATGTTTTGAGTTCCTCACAATATTTTGGAAATCCCGCTGAAAATTTGGACATTCTGGCGAAGGGTTCCCAATCCCCGACAAGACTGGTACCCTTTCACGTCCAAATCTCTCAAACTCCGTGAGAGATTCTCAAAACCAAGGTTGACATGTTTGAGTTCCTCACAATATTTTGGAAATCCCGCTGAAAATTTGGACATTCTGGCGAAGGGTTCCCAATCCCCGACAAGACTGGTACCCTTTCACGTCCAAATCTCTCAAACTCCAGGATTAGATACTCAAAACCAAGGTTGACATGTTTCGAGTTCCTCTCAACGTTTTGGAATCCCGCTGAAACTTTGGACATTCTCGCGAAGGGTTCCCAATCCCCGACAAGACTGGTACCCTTTCACGTCCAAGTCTCTCAAACTCCGGAGAGATTCTCAAAACCAAGGTTGACATGTTTCGAGTTCCTTTCAACATTTTGGAAATCCCGTGAAACTTTAGACATTCTCGCGAAGGGTTCCCAATCCCCGACAAGACTGGTACCCTTTCACGTCCAAATCTCTCAAACCCGGGAGAGATTCTCAAAACCAAGTTGACATGTTTCGAGTTCCTTTCAACATTTTGGAAATCCCGTGAAACTTTGGACATTCTCGCGAAGGGTTCCCAATCCCCGACCAGACTGGTACCCTTTCACGTCCAAATCTCTCAAACTCCGGGAGAGATTCTCAAAACCAAGGTTCACATGTTTCGAGTTCCTCTCAACATTTTGGAAATCCCGCTGAAACTTTGGACATTCTCGCGAAGGGTTCCCAATCCCCGACAAGACTGGTACCCTTTCACGTCCAAATCTCTCAAACTCCGGGAGAGATTCTCAAAACCAAGGTTGACATGTTTCGAGTTCCTCTCAACATTTTGGAAATCCCGCTGAAACTTTGGACATTCTCGCGAAGGGTTCCCAATCCCCGACAAGACTGGTACCCTTTCACGTCCAAATCTCTCAAACTCCGTGAGAGATTCTCAAACCAAGGTTGACATGTTTTGAGTTCCTCACAATATTTTGGAAATCCCGCTGAAAATTTGGACATTCTGGCGAAGGGTTCCCAATCCCCGACAAGACTGGTACCCTTTCACGTCCAAATCTCTCAAACTCCGTGAGAGATTCTCAAAACCAAGGTTGACATGTTTTGAGTTCCTCACAATATTTTGGAAATCCCGCTGAAAATTTGGACATTCTGGCGAAGGGTTCCCAATCCCCGACAAGACTGGTACCCTTTCACGTCCAAATCTCTCAAACTCCAGGATTAGATACTCAAAACCAAGGTTGACATGTTTCGAGTTCCTCTCAACGTTTTGGAAATCCCGCTGAAACTTTGGACATTCTCGCGAAGGGTTCCCAATCCCCGACAAGACTGGTACCCTTTCACGTCCAAGTCTCTCAAACTCCGGGAGAGATTCTCAAAACCAAGGTTGACATGTTTCGAGTTCCTTTCAACATTTTGGAAATCCCGTGAAACTTTAGACATTCTCGCGAAGGGTTCCCAATCCCCGACAAGACTGGTACCCTTTCACGTCCAAATCTCTCAACTCCGGGAGAGATTCTCAAAACCAAGGTTGACATGTTTCAAGTTCCTTTCAACATTTTGGAAATCCCGCTGAAACTTTGGACATTCTCGCGAAGGGTTCCCAATCCCCGACAAGACTGGTACCCTTTCACGTCCAAATCTCTCAAACTCCGGGAGAGATTCTCAAAACCAAGGTTGACATGTTTCAAGTTCCCTTTCAACATTTTGGAAATCCCGCTGAAACTTTGGACATTCTGGCGAAGGGTTCCCAATCCCCGACAAGACTGGTACCCTTTCACGTCCAAATCTTTCAAACTCCGGGAGAGATTCTCAAAACCAAGGTTGACATGTTTTGAGTTCCTCTCAACATTTTGGAAATCCCGCTGAAACTTTGGACATTCTCGCGAAGGGTTCCCAGTCCCCGACAAGACTGGTACCCTTTCACGTCCAAATCTCTCAAACTCCGGGAGAGAGTTCTCAAAACCAAGGTTGACATGTTTCGAGTTCCTCTCAACATTTTGGAAATCCCGCTGAAACTTTGGACATTCTCGCGAAGGTTTCCCAGTCCCCGACAAGACTGGTACCCTTTCACGTCCAAATCTCTCAAACTCCGGGAGAGATTCTCAAAACCAAGGTTGACATGTTTCGAGTTCCTCTCAACATTTTGGAAATCCTGCTGAAACTTTGGACATTCTGGCGAAGGGTTCCCAATCCCCGACAAGACTGGTACCCTTTCACGTCCAAGTCTCTCAAACTCCGGGAGAGATTCTCAAAACCACGCTGACATGTTTCGAGTTCCTTTCAACATTTTGGAAATCCCGTGAAACTTTAGACATTCTCGCGAAGGGTTCCCAATCCCCGACAAGACTGGTACCCTTTCACGTCCAAATCTCTCAAACTCCGGGAGAGATTCTCAAAACCAAGGTTGACATGTTTCGAGTTCCTCTCAACGTTTTGCACATCCCGCTGAAACTTTGGACATTCTCGCGAAGGGTTCCCAATCCCCGACAAGACTGGTACCCTTTCACGTCCAAATCTCTCAAACTCCGGGAGAGATTCTCAAAACCAAGGTTGACATGTTTCGAGTTCCTTTCAACATTTTGGAAATCCCGTGAAACTTTAGACATTCTCGCGAAGGGTTCCCAATCCCCGACCAGACTGGTACCCTTTCACGTCCAAATCTCTCAAACTCCGGGAGAGATTCTCAAAACCAAGGTTGACATGTTTCGAGTTCCTCTCAACATTTTGGAAATCCCGCTGAAACTTTGGACATTCTCCGGAAGGGTTCCCAATCCCCGACAAGACTGGTACCCTTTCACGTCCAAATCTCTCAAACTCCGGGAGAGATTCTCAAAACCAAGGTTGACATGTTTCGAGTTCCTCTCCAACCTTTTGGAAATCCCGCTGAAACTTTGGACATTCTGGCGAAGGGTTCCCAATCCCCGACAAGACTGGTACCCTTTCACGTCCAAATCTCTCAAACTCCGGGAGAGATTCTCAAAACAAAGGTTGACATGTTTTGAGTTCCTCACAATATTTTGGAAATCCCGTGAAACTTTGGACATTCTCGCAAAGGGTTCCCAATCCCCGACAAGACTGGTACCCTTTCACGTCCAAATCTCTCAAACTCCGGGAGAGATTCTCAAAACCAAGGTTGACATGTTTCGAGTTCCTCTCAACGTTTTGCACATCCCGCTGAAACTTTGGACATTCTCGCGAAGGGTTCCCAATTCCCGACAAGACTGGTACCCTTTCACGTCCAAGTCTCTCAAACTCCGGGAGAGATTCTCAAAACCCAAGTTGACATGTTTCGAGTTCCTTTCAACATTTTGGAAATCCCGTGAAACTTTAGACATTCTCGCGAAGGGCTCCCAATCCCCAACAAGACTGGTACCCTTTCACGTCCAAATCTCTCAAACTCCGGGAGAGATTTTCAAAACCAAGGTTGACATGTTTCAAGTTCCTTTCAACATTTTGGAAATCCCGCTGAAACTTTGGACATTCTCGCGAAGGGTTCCCAATCCCCGACAAGACTGGTACCCTTTCATGTCCAAATCTCTCAAACTCCGGGAGAGATTCTCAAAACCAAGGTTGACATGTTCGAGTTCCTCTCAACATTTTGGACATCCCGCTGAAACTTTGGACATTCTGGCGAAGGGTTCCCAATCCCCGACAAGACTGGTACCCTTTCACGTCCAAATCTCTCAAACTCCGGGAGAGATTCTCAAAACCAAGGTTGACATGTTTCGAGTTCCTCTCAACGTTTTGCACATCCCGCTGAAACTTTGGACATTCTCGCGAAGGGTTCCCAATCCCCGACAAGACTGGTACCCTTTCACGTCAAAATCTCTCAAACTCCGGGAGAGATTCTCAAAACCAAGGTTGACATGTTTCGAGTTCCTCTCAACATTTTGGAAATCCCGCTGAAACTTTGGACATTCTCGGAAGGGTTCCCAATCCCCGACAAGACTGGTACCCTTTCACGTCCAAATCTCTCAAACTCCGGGAGAGATTCTCAAAACCAAGGTTGACATGTTTCGAGTTCCTCTCAACATTTTGGAAATCCCGCTGAAACTTTGGACATTCTCGCGAAGGGTTCCCAATCCCCGACAAGACTGGTACCCTTTCACGTCCAAGTCTCTCCAAACTCCGGAGAGATTCTCAAAACCAACGCTGACATGTTTCGAGTTCCTTTCAACATTTTTGGAAATCCCGTGAAACTTTAGACATTCTCGTGAAGGGTTCCCAATCCCCGACAAGACTGGTACCCTTTCACGTCCAAATCTCTCAAACTCCGGGAGAGATTCTCAAAACCAAGGTTGACATGTTTCGAGTTCCTCTCAACGTTTTGCACATCCCGCTGAAACTTTGGACATTCTGGCGAAGGGTTCCCAATCCCCGACAAGACTGGTACCCTTTCACGTCCAAATCTCTCAAACTCCAGAAGAGATTCTCAAAACCAAGGTTGACATGTTTCGAGTTCCTCTCAACGTTTTGGAAATCCCGCTGAAACTTTGGACATTCTCGCGGAGGGTTCCAATTACCGACAAGACTGGTACCCTTTCACGTCCAAATCTCTCAAACTCCGGGAGAGATTCTCAAAACCAAGGTTGACATGTTTCGAGTTCCTCTCAACGTTTTGGAAATCCCGCTGAAACTTTGGACATTCTCGCGGAGGGTTCCCAATTACCGACAAGACTGGTACCCTTTCACGTCCAAGTCTCTCAAACTCCGGGAGAGATTCTCAAAACCAAGGTTGACATGTTTCGAGTTCCTTTCAACATTTTGGAAATCCCGTGAAACTTTAGACATTCTCGCGAAGGGTTCCCAATCCCCGACAAGACTGGTACCCTTTCACGTCCAAATCTCTCAAACTCCGGGAGAGATTCTCAAAACCAAGGTTGACATGTTTCGAGTTCCTCTCAACGTTTTGCACATTCCGCTGAAACTTTGGACATTCTGGCAAAGGGTTCCCAATCCCCGACAAGACTGGTACCCTTTCACGTCCAAATCTCTCAAACTCCGGGAGAGATTCTCAAAGCCAAGGTTGACATGTTTCGAGTTCCTCTCAACATTTTGGAAATCCCGCTGAAACTTTGGACATTCTGGCGAAGGGTTCCCAATCCCCGACAAGACTGGTACCCTTTCACGTCCAAATCTCTCAAACTCCGGGAGAGATTTTCAAAACCAAGGTTGACATGTTTCGAGTTCCCCTCAACGTTTTGCACATCCCGCTGAAACTTTGGACATTCTCGCGAAGGGTTCCCAATCCCCGACAAGACTGGTACCCTTTCACGTCCAAGTCTCTCAAACTCCGGGAGAGATTCTCAAAACCAACGCAGACATGTTTCGAGTTCCTTTCAACATTTTGGAAATCCCGTGAAACTTTAGACATTCTCGCGAAGGGTTCCCAATCCCCGACAAGACTGGTACCCTTTCACGTCCAAATCTCTCAAACTCCGGGAGAGATTCTCAAAACCAAGGTTGACATGTTTTAAGTTCCTTTCAACATTTTGGAAATCCCGCTGAAACTTTGGACATTCTGGCGAAGGGTTCCCAATCCCCGACAAGACTGGTACCCTTTCACGTCCAAATCTCTCAAACTCCGGGAGAGATTCTCAAAACCAAGGTTGACATGTTTCGAGTTCCTCTCAACATTTTGGAAATCCCGCTGAAACTTTGGACATTCTCGCGAAGGGTTCCCAATCCCCGACAAGACTGGTACCCTTTCACGTCCAAATCTTTCAAACTCCGGGAGAGATTCTCAAAACCAAGGTTGACATGTTTCGAGTTCCTCTCAACGTTTTGCACATCCCGCTGAAACTTTGGACATTCTCGCGAAGGGTTCCCAGTCCCCGACAAGACTGGTACCCTTTCACGTCCAAATCTCTCAAACTCCGGGAGAGATTCTCAAAACCAAGGTTGACATGTTTCGAGTTCCTCTCAACATTTTGGAAATCCCGCTGAAACTTTGGACATTCTCGCGAAGGTTTCCCAGTCCCCGACAAGACTGGTACCCTTTCACGTCCAAATCTCTCAAACTCCGGGAGAGATTCTCAAAACCAAGGTTGACATGTTTCGAGTTCCTCTCAACATTTTGGAAATCCCGCTGAAACTTTGGACATTCTCGCGAAGGGTTCCCAATCCCCGACAAGACTGGTACCCTTTCACGTCCAAGTCTGTCAAACTCCGGGAGAGATTCTCAAAACCAACGCTGACATGTTTCGAGTTCCTTTCAACATTTTGGAAATCCCGTGAAACTTTAGACATTCTCGCGAAGGGTTCCCAATCCCCGACAAGACTGGTACCCTTTCACGTCCAAATCTCTCAAACTCCGGGAGAGATTCTCAAAACCAAGGTTGACATGTTTCGAGTTCCTCTCAACGTTTTGCACATCCCGCTGAAACTTTGGACATTCTCGCGAAGGGTTCCCAATCCCCGACAAGACTGGTACCCTTTCACGTCCAAATCTCTCAAACTCCGGGAGAGATTCTCAAAACCAAGGTTGACATGTTTCAAGTTCCTTTCAACATTTTGGAAATCCCGCTGAAACTTTGGACATTCTCGCGAAGGGTTCCCAATCCCCGACAAGACTGGTACCCTTTCATGTCCAAATCTCTCAAACTCCGGGAGAGATTCTCAAAACCAAGGTTGACATGTTTCGAGTTCCTCTCAACATTTTGGAAATCCCGCTGAAACTTTGGACATTCTGGCGAAGGGTTCCCAATCCCCGACAAGACTGGTACCCTTTCACGTCCAAATCTCTCAAACACCGGGAGAGATTCTCAAAACCAAGGTTGACATGTTTCGAGTTCCTCTCAACGTTTTGCACATCCCGCTGAAACTTTGGACATTCTCGCGAAGGGTTCCCAATCCCCGACAAGACTGGTACCCTTTCACGTCAAAATCTCTCAAACTCCGGGAGAGATTCTCAAAACCAAGGTTGACATGTTTCGAGTTCCTCTCAACATTTTGGAAATCCCGCTGAAACTTTGGACATTCTCGCGAAGGGTTCCCAATCCCCGACAAGACTGGTACCCTTTCACGTCCAAATCTCTCAAACTCCGGGAGAGATTCTCAAAACCAAGGTTGACATGTTTCGAGTTCCTCTCAACATTTTGGAAATCCCGCTGAAACTTTGGACATTCTCGCGAAGGGTTCCCAATCCCCGACAAGACTGGTACCCTTTCACGTCCAAATCTCTCAAACTCCGGGAGAGATTCTCAAAACCAAGGTTGACATGTGTCGAGTTCCTCTCAACGTTTTGGAAATCCCGCTGAAACTTTGGACATTCTCGCAAAGGGTTCCCAATCCCCGACAAGACTGGTACCCTTTCACGTCCAAGTCTCTCAAACTCCGGGAGAGATTCTCAAAACCAACGCTGACATGTTTCGAGTTCCTTTCAACATTTTGGAAATCCCGTGAAACTTTAGACATTCTCGTGAAGGGTTCCCAATCCCCGACAAGACTGGTACCCTTTCACGTCCAAATCTCTCAAACTCCGGGAGAGATTCTCAAAACCAAGGTTGACATGTTTCGAGTTCCTCTCAACGTTTTGCACATCCCGCTGAAACTTCGGACATTCTCGCGAAGGGTTCCCAATCCCCGACAAGACTGGTACCCTTTCACGTCCAAATCTCTCAAACTCCGGGAGAGATTCTCAAAACCAAGGTTGACATGTTTCGAATTCCTTTCAACATTTTGGAAATCCCGTGAAACTTTAGACATTCTCGCGAAGGGTTCCCAATCCCCGACAAGACTGGTACCCTTTCACGTCCAAATCTCTCAAACTCCGGGAGAGATTCTCAAAACCAAGGTTGACATGTTTCGAGTTCCTCTCAACATTTTGGAAATCCCGCTGAAACTTTGGACATTCTCGCGAAGGGTTCCCAATCCCCGACAAGACTGGTACCCTTTCACGTCCAAATCTCTCAAACTCCGGGAGAGATTCTCAAAACCAAGGTTGACAGGTTTTGAGTTCCTCACATTATTTTGGAAATCCCGCTGAAACTTTGGACATTCTGGCGAAGGGTTCCCAATCCCCGACAAGACTGGTACCCTTTCACGTCCAAATCTCTCAAACTCCGGGAGAGATTCTCAAAACCAAGGTTGACATGTTTCGAGTTCCTCTCAACGTTTTGGAAATCCCGCTGAAACTTTGGACATTCTCGCGGAGGGTTCCCAATTCCCGACAAGACTGGTACCCTTTCACGTCCAAGTCTCTCAAACTCTGGGAGAGATTCTCAAAACCAAGGTTGACATGTTTCGAGTTCCTTTCAACATTTTGGAAATCCCGTGAAACTTTAGACATTCTCGCGAAGGGTTCCCAATCCCCGACAAGACTGGTACCCTTTCACGTCCAAATCTCTCAAACTCCGGGAGAGATTCTCAAAACCAAGGTTGACATGTTTCGAGTTCCTCTCAACGTTTTGCACATCCCGCTGAAACTTTGGACATTCTGGCAAAGGGTTCCCAATCCCCGACAAGACTGGTACCCTTTCACGTCCAAATCTCTCAAACTCCGGGAGAGATTCTCAAAACCAAGGTTCACATGTTTCGAGTTCCTTTCAACACTTTGGAAATCCCGCTGAAACTTTGGACATTCTCGCGAAGGGTTCCCAATCCCCGACAAGACTGGTACCCTTTCACATCCAAATCTCTCCAACTCCGGGAGAGATTCTCAAAACCAAGGTTGACATGTTTCGAGTTCCTCTCAACATTTTGGAAATCCCGCTGAAACTTTGGACATTCTCGCGAAGGGTTCCCAATCCCCGACAAGACTGGTACCCTTTCACGTCCAAATCTCTCAAACTCCGGGAGAGATTCTCAAAACCAAGGTTGACATGTTTCGAGTTCCTCTCAACATTTTGGAAATCCCGCTGAAACTTTGGACATTCTCGCGAAGGGTTCCCAATCCCCGACAAGACTGGTAGCCTTTCACGTCCAAATCTCTCAAACTCCGGGAGAGATTCTCAAAACCAAGGTTGACATGTTTCGAGTTCCTCTCAACATTTTGGAAATCCCGCAGAAACTTTGGACATTCTCGCGAAGGGTTCCCAATCCCCGACAAGACTGGTACCCTTTCACGTCCAAATCTCTCAAACTCCGGGAGAGATTCTCAAAACCAAGGTTGACGTGTTTCGAGTTCCTCTCAACATTTTGGAAATCTCGCTGAAACTTTGGACATTCTCGCGAAGGGTTCCCAATCCCCGACAAGTCTGGTACCCTTTCACGTCCAAATCTCTCAAACTCCGGGAGAGATTCTCAAAACCAAGGTTGACATGTTTCGAGTTCCTCTCAACATTTTGGAAATCCCGCTGAAACTTTGGACATTCTCGCGAAAGGTTCCCAATCCCCGACAAGACTGGTACCCTTTCACGTCCAAATCTCTCAAACTCCGGGAGAGATTCTCAAAACCAAGGTTCACATGTTTCGAGTTCCTCTCAACATTTTGGAAATCCCGCTGAAATTTTGGACATTCTCGCGAAGGGTTCCCAATCCCCGACAAGACTGGTACCCTTTCACGTCCAAATCTCTCAAACTCCGGGAGAGATTCTCAAAACCAAGGTTGACATGTTTCGAGTTCCTTTCAACATTTTGGAAATCCCGCTGAAACTTTGGACATTCTCGCGAAGGGTTCCCAATCCCCGACAAGACTGGTACCCTTTCACGTCCAAATCTCTCAAACTCCGGGAGAGATTCTCAAAACCAAGGTTGACATGTTTCGAGTTCCTCTTAACATTTTGGAAATCCCGCTGAAACGTTGGACATTCTGGCGAAGGGTTCCCAATCCCCGACAAGACTGGTACCCTTTCACGTCCAAATCTCTCAAACTCCGGGAGAGATTCTCAAAACCAAGGTTGACATGTTTCGAGTTCCTCTCAACATTTTGGAAATCCTGCTGAAACTTTGGACATTCTCGCGAAGGGTTCCCAATCCCCGACAAGACTGGTACCCTTTCACGTCCAAATCTCTCAAACTCCGGGAGAGATTCTCAAAACCAAGGTTGACATGTTTCGAGTTCCTCTCAACATTTTGGAAATCCCGCTGAAACTTTGGACATTCTGGCGAAGGGTTCCCAATCCCCGACAAGACTGGTACCCTTTCACGTCCAAATCTCTCAAGCTCCGGGAGAGATTCTCAAAACCAAGATTGACATGTTTCGAGTTCCTCTCAACATTTTGGAAATCCCGCTGAAACTTTGGACATTCTCGCGAAGGGCTCCCAATCCCCGACAAGACTGGTACCCTTTCACGTCCAAATCTCTCAAACTCCGGGAGAGATTCTCAAACCAAGGTTGACATGTTTCGAGTTCCTCTCAACATTTTGGAAATCCCGCTGAAACTTTGGACATTCTCGCGAAGGGTTCCCAATCCCCGACAAGACTGGTACCCTTTCACGTCCAAATCTCTCAAACTCTGGGAGAGATTCTCAAAACCAAGGTTGACATGTTTCGAGTTCCTTTCAACATTTTGGAAATCCCGCTGAAACTTTGGACATTCTCGCGAAGGGTTCCCAATCCCCGACAAGACTGGTACCCTTTCACGTCCAAATCTCTCAAACTCCGGGAGAGATTCTCAAAACCAAGGTTGACATGTTTCGAGTTCCTCTCAACATTTTGGAAATCCCGCTGAAACTTTGGACATTCTCGCGAAGGGTTCCCAATCCCCGACAAGACTGGTACCCTTTCACGTCCAAATCTCTCAAACTCCGGGAGAGATTCTCAAAACCAAGGTTGACATGTTTCGAGTTCCTCTCAACATTTTGGAAATCCCGCTGAAACTTTGGACATTCTGGCGAAGGGTTCCCAATCCCCGACAAGACTGGTACCCTTTCACGTCCAAATCTCTCAAACTCCGGGAGAGATTCTCAAAACCAAGGTTGTCATGTTCCGAGTTCCTTTCAAAATTTTGGAAATCCCGCTGAAACTTTGGACATTCTGGCGAAGGGTTCCCAATCCCCGACAAGACTGGTACCCTTTCACGTCCAAATCTCTCAAACTCCGGGAGAGATTCTCAAAACCAAGGTTGAAATGTTTTGAGTTCCTCTCAACATTTTGGAAATCCCGCTGAAACTTTGGACATTCTCGCGAAGGGTTCCCAATCCCCAACAAGACTGGTACCCTTTCACGTCCAAATCTCTCAAACTCCGGGAGAGATTCTCAAAACCAAGGTTGACATGTTCCGAGTTCCTTTCAACATTTTGGAAATCCCGCTGAAACTTTGACATTCTGGCGAAGGGTTCCCAATCCCCGACAAGACTGGTACCCTTTCACGTCCAAATCTCTCAAACTCCGGGAGAGATTCTCAAAACCAAGGTTGACATGTTTCGAGTTCCTTTCAACATTTTGGAAATCCCGCTGAAACTTTGGACATTCTGGCGAAGGGCTCCCAATCCCGACAAGACTGGTACCCTTTCACGTCCAAATCTCTCAAACTCCGGGAGAGATTCTCAAAACCAAGGTTGACATGTTTCGAGTTCCTCTCAACATTTTGGAAATCCCACTGAAACTTTGGACATTCTGGCGAAGGGTTCCCAATCCCCGACAAGACTGGTACCCTTTCACAGTCCAAATCTCTCAAACTCCGGAGAGATTCTCAAAACCAAGGTTGACGTGTTTCGAGTTCCTCTCAACATTTTGGAAATCTCGCTGAAACTTTGGACATTCTCGCGAAGGGTTCCCAATCCCCGACAAGTCTGGTACCCTTTCACGTCCAAATCTCTCAAACTCCGGGAGAGATTCTCAAAACCAAGGTTGACATGTTTCGAGTTCCTCTCAACATTTGGAAATCCCGCTGAAACTTTGGACATTCTCGCGAAAGGTTCCCAATCCCCGACAAGACTGGTACCCTTTCACGTCCAAATCTCTCAAACTCCGGGAGAGATTCTCAAAACCAAGGTTCACATGTTTCGAGTTCCTCTCAACATTTTGGAAATCCCGCTGAAATTTTGGACATTCTCGCGAAGGGTTCCCAATCCCCGACAAGACTGGTACCCTTTCACGTCCAAATCTCTCAAACTCCGGGAGAGATTCTCAAAACCAAGGTTGACATGTTTCGAGTTCCTTTCAACATTTTGGAAATCCCGCTGAAACTTTGGACATTCTCGCGAAGGGTTCCCAATCCCCGACAAGACTGGTACCCTTTCACGTCCAAATCTCTCAAACTCCGGGAGAGATTCTCAAAACCAAGGTTGACATGTTTCGAGTTCCTCTTAACATTTTGGAAATCCCGCTGAAACGTTGGACATTCTGGCGAAGGGTTCCCAATCCCCGACAAGACTGGTACCCTTTCACGTCCAAATCTCTCAAACTCCGGGAGAGATTCTCAAAACCAAGGTTGACATGTTTCGAGTTCCTTTTAACATTTTGGAAATCCTGCTGAAACTTTGGACATTCTCGCGAAGGGTTCCCAATCCCCGACAAGACTGGTACCCTTTCACGTCCAAATCTCTCAAACTCCGGGAGAGATTCTCAAAACCAAGGTTGACATGTTTCGAGTTCCTCTCAACATTTTGGAAATCCCGCTGAAACTTTGGACATTCTGGCGAAGGGTTCCCAATCCCGACAAGACTGGTACCCTTTCACGTCCAAATCTCTCAAGCTCCGGGAGAGATTCTCAAAACCAAGATTGACATGGTTTCGAGTTCCTCTCAACATTTTGGAAATCCCGCTGAAACTTTGGACATTCTCGCGAAGGGCTCCCAATCCCCGACAAGACTGGTACCCTTTCACGTCCAAATCTCTCAAACTCCGGGAGAGATTCTCAAAACCAAGGTTGACATGTTTCGAGTTCCTCTCACATTTTGGAAATCCCGCTGAAACTTTGGACATTCTCGCGAAGGGTTCCCAATCCCCGACAAGACTGGTACCCTTTCACGTCCAAATCTCTCAAACTCTGGGAGAGATTCTCAAAACCAAGGTTGACATGTTTCGAGTTCCTTTCAACATTTTGGAAATCCCGCTGAAACTTTGGACATTCTCGCGAAGGGTTCCCAATCCCCGACAAGACTGGTACCCTTTCACGTCCAAATCTCTCAAACTCCGGGAGAGATTCTCAAAACCAAGGTTGACATGTTTCGAGTTCCTCTCAACATTTTGGAAATCCCGCTGAAACTTTGGACATTCTCGCGAAGGGTTCCCAATCCCCGACAAGACTGGTACCCTTTCACGTCCAAATCTCTCAAACTCCGGGAGAGATTCTCAAAACCAAGGTTGACATGTTTCCGAGTTCCTCTCAACATTTGGAAATCCCGCTGAAACTTTGGACATTCTGGCGAAGGGTTCCCAATCCCCGACAAGACTGGTACCCTTTCACGTCCAAATCTCTCAAACTCCGGGAGAGATTCTCAAAACCAAGGTTGTCATGTTCCGAGTTCCTTTCAAAATTTTGGAAATCCCGCTGAAACTTTGGACATTCTGGCGAAGGGTTCCCAATCCCCGACAAGACTGGTACCCTTTCACGTCCAAATCTCTCAAACTCCGGGAGAGATTCTCAAAACCAAGGTTGAAATGTTTTGAGTTCCTCTCAACATTTTGGAAATCCCGCTGAAACTTTGGACATTCTCGCGAAGGGGTTCCCAATCCCCAACAAGACTGGTACCCTTTCACGTCCAAATCTCTCAAACTCCGGAGAGATTCTCAAACCAAGGTTGACATGTTCCGAGTTCCTTTCAACATTTTGGAAATCCCGCTGAACTTTGGACATTCTGGCGAAGGGTTCCCAATCCCCGACAAGACTGGTACCCTTTCACGTCCAAATCTCTCAAACTCCCGGGAGAGATTCTCAAAACCAAGGTTGACATGTTTCGAGTTCCCTTTCAACATTTTGGAAATCCCGCTGAAACTTTGGACATTCTCGCGAAGGGCTCCCAATCCCCCGACAAGACTGGTACCCTTTCACGTCCAAATCTCTCAAACTCCGGGAGAGATTCTCAAAACCAAGGTTGACATGTTTCGAGTTCCTCTCAACATTTTGGAAATCCCACTGAAACTTTGGACATTCTGGCGAAGGGTTCCCAATCCCCGACAAGACTGGTACCCTTTCACGTCCAAATCTCTCAAACTCCGGGAGAGATTCTCAAAACCAAGGTTCACATGTTTCGAGTTCCTCTCAACATTTTGGAAATCCCACTGAAACTTTGGACATTCTCGCGAAGGGTTCCCAATCCCCGACAAGACTGGTACCCTTTCACGTCCAAATCTCTCAAACTCCGGGAGAGATTCTCAAAACCAAGGTTGACATGTTTCGAGTTCCTCTCAACATTTTGGAAATCCCGCTGAAACTTGGTATATTCTCGCGAAGGGTTCCAAATCCCCGACAAGACTGGTACCCTTTCACGTCCAAATCTCTCAAACTCCGGGAGAGATTCTCAAAACCAAGGTTGACATGTGTCGAGTTCCTCTCACATTTTGGAAATCTCGCTGAAACTTTGGACATTCTCGCAAAGGGTTCCCAATCCCCGACAAGACTGGTACCCTTTCACGTCCAAATCTCTCAAACTCCGGGAGAGATTCTCAAAACCAAGGTTGACATGTTTCGAGTTCCTCTCAACATTTTGGAAATCCCGCTGAAACTTTGGACATTCTGGTACCAGTCTTGTCGGGGATTGGGAACCCTTCGTGAGAATGTCCAAAGTTTCAGCGGGATTTCCAAAATGTTGAGAGGAACTCGAAACATGTCAACCTTGGTTTTGAGAATCTCTCCCGGAGTTTGAGAGATTTGGACGTGAAAGGGTACCAGTCTTGTCGGGGATTGGGAACCCTTTGCGAGAATGTCCAAAGTTTCAGCGAGATTTCCAAAATGTTGAGAGGAACTCGACACATGTCAACCTTGGTTTTGAGAATCTCTCCCGGAGTTTGAGAGATTTGGACGTGAAAGGGTACCAGTCTTGTCGGGGATTTGGAACCCTTCGCGAGAATATACCAAGTTTCAGCGGGATTTCCAAAATGTTGAGAGGAACTCGAAACATGTCAACCTTGGTTTTGAGAATCTCTCCCGGAGTTTGAGAGATTTGGACGTGAAAGGGTACCAGTCTTGTCGGGGATTGGGAACCCTTCGCGAGAATGTCCAAAGTTCAGTGGGATTTCCAAAATGTTGAGAGGAACTCGAAACATGTGAACCTTGGTTTTGAGAATCTCTCCCGGAGTTTGAGAGATTTGGACGTGAAAGGGTACCAGTCTTGTCGGGGATTGGGAACCCTTCGCCAGAATGTCCAAAGTTTCAGTGGGATTTCCAAAATGTTGAGAGGAACTCGAAACATGTCAACCTTGGTTTTGAGAATCTCTCCCGGAGTTTGAGAGATTTGGACGTGAAAGGGTACCAGTCTTGTCGGGGATTGGGAGCCCTTCGCGAGAATGTCCAAAGTTTCAGCGGGATTTCCAAAATGTTGAAAGGAACTCGAAACATGTCAACCTTGGTTTTGAGAATCTCTCCCGGAGTTTGAGAGATTTGGACGTGAAAGGGTACCAGTCTTGTCGGGGATTGGGAACCCTTCGCCAGAATGTCCAAAGTTTCAGCGGGATTTCCAAAATGTTGAAAGGAACTCGGAACATGTCAACCTTGGTTTTGAGAATCTCTCCCGGAGTTTGAGAGATTTGGACGTGAAAGGGTACCAGTCTTGTTGGGGATTGGGAACCCTTCGCGAGAATGTCCAAAGTTTCAGCGGGATTTCCAAAATGTTGAGAGGAACTCAAAACATTTCAACCTTGGTTTTGAGAATCTCTCCCGGAGTTTGAGAGATTTGGACGTGAAAGGGTACCAGTCTTGTCGGGGATTGGGAACCCTTCGCCAGAATGTCCAAAGTTTCAGCGGGATTTCCAAAATTTTGAAAGGAACTCGGAACATGACAACCTTGGTTTTGAGAATCTCTCCCGGAGTTTGAGAGATTTGGACGTGAAAGGGTACCAGTCTTGTCGGGGATTGGGAACCCTTCGCCAGAATGTCCAAAGTTTCAGCGGGATTTCCAAAATGTTGAGAGGAACTCGAAACATGTCAACCTTGGTTTTGAGAATCTCTCCCGGAGTTTGAGAGATTTGGACGTGAAAGGGTACCAGTCTTGTCGGGGATTGGGAACCCTTCGCGAGAATGTCCAAAGTTTCAGCGGGATTTCCAAAATGTTGAGAGGAACTCGAAACATGTCAACCTTGGTTTTGAGAATCTCTCCCGGAGTTTGAGAGATTTGGACGTGAAAGGGTACCAGTCTTGTCGGGGATTGGGAACCCTTCGCGAGAATGTCCAAAGTTTCAGCGGGATTTCCAAAATGTTGAAAGGAACTCGAAACATGTCAACCTTGGTTTTGAGAATCTCTCCCAGAGTTTGAGAGATTTGGACGTGAAAGGGTACCAGTCTTGTCGGGGATTGGGAACCCTTCGCGAGAATGTCCAAAGTTTCAGCGGGATTTCCAAAATGTTGAGAGGAACTCGAAACATGTCAACCTTGGTTTTGAGAATCTCTCCCGGAGTTTGAGAGATTTGGACGTGAAAGGGTACCAGTCTTGTCGGGGATTGGGAGCCCTTCGCGAGAATGTCCAAAGTTTCAGCGGGATTTCCAAAATGTTGAGAGGAACTCGAAACATGTCAATCTTGGTTTTGAGAATCTCTCCCGGAGCTTGAGAGATTTGGACGTGAAAGGGTACCAGTCTTGTCGGGGATTGGGAACCCTTCGCCAGAATGTCCAAAGTTTCAGCGGGATTTCCAAAATGTTGAGAGGAACTCGAAACATGTCAACCTTGGTTTTGAGAATCTCTCCCGGAGTTTGAGAGATTTGGACGTGAAAGGGTACCAGTCTTGTCGGGGATTGGGAACCCTTCGCGAGAATGTCCAAAGTTTCAGCAGGATTTCCAAAATGTTAAAAGGAACTCGAAACATGTCAACCTTGGTTTTGAGAATCTCTCCCGGAGTTTGAGAGATTTGGACGTGAAAGGGTACCAGTCTTGTCGGGGATTGGGAACCCTTCGCCAGAATGTCCAACGTTTCAGCGGGATTTCCAAAATGTTAAGAGGAACTCGAAACATGTCAACCTTGGTTTTGAGAATCTCTCCCGGAGTTTGAGAGATTTGGACGTGAAAGGGTACCAGTCTTGTCGGGGATTGGGAACCCTTCGCGAGAATGTCCAAAGTTTCAGCGGGATTTCCAAAATGTTGAAAGGAACTCGAAACATGTCAACCTTGGTTTTGAGAATCTCTCCCGGAGTTTGAGAGATTTGGACGTGAAAGGGTACCAGTCTTGTCGGGGATTGGGAACCCTTCGCGAGAATGTCCAAAATTTCAGCGGGATTTCCAAAATGTTGAGAGGAACTCGAAACATGTGAACCTTGGTTTTGAGAATCTCTCCCGGAGTTTGAGAGATTTGGACGTGAAAGGGTACCAGTCTTGTCGGGGATTGGGAACCTTTCGCGAGAATGTCCAAAGTTTCAGCGGGATTTCCAAAATGTTGAGAGGAACTCGAAACATGTCAACCTTGGTTTTGAGAATCTCTCCCGGAGTTTGAGAGATTTGGACGTGAAAGGGTACCAGACTTGTCGGGGATTGGGAACCCTTCGCGAGAATGTCCAAAGTTTCAGCGAGATTTCCAAAATGTTGAGAGGAACTCGAAACACGTCAACCTTGGTTTTGAGAATCTCTCCCGGAGTTTGAGAGATTTGGACGTGAAAGGGTACCAGTCTTGTCGGGGATTGGGAACCCTTCGCCAGAATGTCCAAAGTTTCAGTGGGATTTCCAAAATGTTGAGAGGAACTCGAAACATGTCAACCTTGGTTTTGAGAATCTCTCCCGGAGTTTGAGAGATTTGGACGTGAAAGGGTACCAGTCTTGTCGGGGATTGGGAGCCCTTCGCCAGAATGTCCAAAGTTTCAGCGGGATTTCCAAAATGTTGAAAGGAACTCGAAACATGTCAACCTTGGTTTTGAGAATCTCTCCCGGAGTTTGAGAGATTTGGACGTGAAAGGGTACCAGTCTTGTCGGGGATTGGGAACCCTTCGCCAGAATGTCCAAAGTTTCAGCGGGATTTCCAAAATGTTGAAAGGAACTCGGAACATGTCAACCTTGGTTTTGAGAATCTCTCCCGGAGTTTGAGAGATTTGGACGTGAAAGGGTACCAGTCTTGTTGGGGATTGGGAACCCTTCGCGAGAATGTCCAAAGTTTCAGCGGGATTTCCAAAATGTTGAGAGGAACTCAAAACATTTCAACCTTGGTTTTGAGAATCTCTCCCGGAGTTTGAGAGATTTGGACGTGAAAGGGTACCAGTCTTGTCGGGGATTGGGAACCCTTCGCCAGAATGTCCAAAGTTTCAGCGGGATTTCCAAAATTTTGAAAGGAACTCGGAACATGACAACCTTGGTTTTGAGAATCTCTCCCGGAGTTTGAGAGATTTGGACGTGAAAGGGTACCAGTCTTGTCGGGGATTGGGAACCCTTCGCCAGAATGTCCAAAGTTTCAGCGGGATTTCCAAAATGTTGAGAGGAACTCGAAACATGTCAACCTTGGTTTTGAGAATCTCTCCCGGAGTTTGAGAGATTTGGACGTGAAAGGGTACCAGTCTTGTCGGGGATTGGGAACCCTTCGCGAGAATGTCCAAAGTTTCAGCGGGATTTCCAAAATGTTGAGAGGAACTCGAAACATGTCAACCTTGGTTTTGAGAATCTCTCCCGGAGTTTGAGAGATTTGGACGTGAAAGGGTACCAGTCTTGTCGGGGATTGGGAACCCTTCGCGAGAATGTCCAAAGTTTCAGCGGGATTTCCAAAATGTTGAAAGGAACTCGAAACATGTCAACCTTGGTTTTGAGAATCTCTCCCAGAGTTTGAGAGATTTGGACGTGAAAGGGTACCAGTCTTGTCGGGGATTGGGAACCCTTCGCGAGAATGTCCAAAGTTTCAGCGGGATTTCCAAAATGTTGAGAGGAACTCGAAACATGTCAACCTTGGTTTTGAGAATCTCTCCCGGAGTTTGAGAGATTTGGACGTGAAAGGGTACCAGTCTTGTCGGGGATTGGGAGCCCTTCGCGAGAATGTCCAAAGTTTCAGCGGGATTTCCAAAATGTTGAGAGGAACTCGAAACATGTCAATCTTGGTTTTGAGAATCTCTCCCGGAGCTTGAGAGATTTGGACGTGAAAGGGTACCAGTCTTGTCGGGGATTGGGAACCCTTCGCCAGAATGTCCAAAGTTTCAGCGGGATTTCCAAAATGTTGAGAGGAACTCGAAACATGTCAACCTTGGTTTTGAGAATCTCTCCCGGAGTTTGAGAGATTTGGACGTGAAAGGGTACCAGTCTTGTCGGGGATTGGGAACCCTTCGCGAGAATGTCCAAAGTTTCAGCAGGATTTCCAAAATGTTGAGAGGAACTCGAAACATGTCAACCTTGGTTTTGAGAATCTCTCCCGGAGTTTGAGAGATTTGGACGTGAAAGGGTACCAGTCTTGTCGGGGATTGGGAACCCTTCGCCAGAATGTCCAACGTTTCAGCGGGATTTCCAAAATGTTAAGAGGAACTCGAAACATGTCAACCTTGGTTTTGAGAATCTCTCCCGGAGTTTGAGAGATTTGGACGTGAAAGGGTACCAGTCTTGTCGGGGATTGGGAACCCTTCGCGAGAATGTCCAAAGTTTCAGCGGGATTTCCAAAATGTTGAAAGGAACTCGAAACATGTCAACCTTGGTTTTGAGAATCTCTCCCGGAGTTTGAGAGATTTGGACGTGAAAGGGTACCAGTCTTGTCGGGGATTGGGAACCCTTCGCGAGAATGTCCAAAATTTCAGCGGGATTTCCAAAATGTTGAGAGGAACTCGAAACATGTGAACCTTGGTTTTGAGAATCTCTCCCGGAGTTTGAGAGATTTGGACGTGAAAGGGTACCAGTCTTGTCGGGGATTGGGAACCTTTCGCGAGAATGTCCAAAGTTTCAGCGGGATTTCCAAAATGTTGAGAGGAACTCGAAACATGTCAACCTTGGTTTTGAGAATCTCTCCCGGAGTTTGAGAGATTTGGACGTGAAAGGGTACCAGACTTGTCGGGGATTGGGAACCCTTCGCGAGAATGTCCAAAGTTTCAGCGAGATTTCCAAAATGTTGAGAGGAACTCGAAACACGTCAACCTTGGTTTTGAGAATCTCTCCCGGAGTTTGAGAGATTTGGACGTGAAAGGGTACCAGTCTTGTCGGGGATTGGGAACCCTTCGCGAGAATGTCCAAAGTTTCTGCGGGATTTCCAAAATGTTGAGAGGAACTCGAAACATGTCAACCTTGGTTTTGAGAATCTCTCCCGGAGTTTGAGAGATTTGGACGTGAAAGGCTACCAGTCTTGTCGGGGATTGGGAACCCTTCGCGAGAATGTCCAAAGTTTCAGCGGGATTTCCAAAATGTTGAGAGGAACTCGAAACATGTCAACCTTGGTTTTGAGAATCTCTCCCGGAGTTTGAGAGATTTGGACGTGAAAGGGTACCAGTCTTGTCGGGGATTGGGAACCCTTCGCGAGAATGTCCAAAGTTTCAGCGGGATTTCCAAAATGTTGAGAGGAACTCGAAACATGTCAACCTTGGTTTTGAGAATCTCTCCCGGAGTTGGAGAGATTTGGATGTGAAAGGGTACCAGTCTTGTCGGGGATTGGGAACCCTTCGCGAGAATGTCCAAAGTTTCAGCGGGATTTCCAAAGTGTTGAAAGGAACTCGAAACATGTGAACCTTGGTTTTGAGAATCTCTCCCGGAGTTTGAGAGATTTGGACGTGAAAGGGTACCAGTCTTGTCGGGGATTGGGAACCCTTTGCCAGAATGTCCAAAGTTTCAGCGGGATGTGCAAAACGTTGAGAGGAACTCGAAACATGTCAACCTTGGTTTTGAGAATCTCTCCCGGAGTTTGAGAGATTTGGACGTGAAAGGGTACCAGTCTTGTCGGGGATTGGGAACCCTTCGCGAGAATGTCTAAAGTTTCACGGGATTTCCAAAATGTTGAAAGGAACTCGAAACATGTCAACCTTGGTTTTGAGAATCTCTCCCAGAGTTTGAGAGACTTGGACGTGAAAGGGTACCAGTCTTGTCGGGAATTGGGAACCCTCCGCGAGAATGTCCAAAGTTTCAGCGGGATTTCCAAAACGTTGAGAGGAACTCGAAACATGTCAACCTTGGTTTTGAGAATCTCTCCCGGAGTTTGAGAGATTTGGACGTGAAAGGGTACCAGTCTTGTCGGGGATTGGGAACCCTTCGCCAGAATGTCCAAAGTTTCAGCGGGATTTCCAAAATAATGTGAGGAACTCAAAACCTGTCAACCTTGGTTTTGAGAATCTCTCCCGGAGTTTGAGAGATTTGGACGTGAAAGGGTACCAGTCTTGTCGGGGATTGGGAACCCTTCGCGAGAATGTCCAAAGTTTCAGCGGGATTTCCAAAATGTTGAGAGGAACTCGAAACATGTCAACCTTGGTTTTGAGAATCTCTCCCGGAGTTTGAGAGATTTGGACGTGAAAGGGTACCAGTCTTGTCGGGGATTGGGAACCCTTCGCGAGAATGTCTAAAGTTTCACGGGATTTCCAAAATGTTGAAAGGAATTCGAAACATGTCAACCTTGGTTTTGAGAATCTCTCCCGGAGTTTGAGAGATTTGGACGTGAAAGGGTACCAGTCTTGTCGGGGATTGGGAACCCTTCGCGAGAATGTCCGAAGTTTCAGCGGGATGTGCAAAACGTTGAGAGGAACTCGAAACATGTCAACCTTGGTTTTGAGAATCTCTCCCGGAGTTTGAGAGATTTGGACGTGAAAGGGTACCAGTCTTGTCGGGGATTGGGAACCCTTCACGAGAATGTCTAAAGTTTCACGGGATTTCCAAAATGTTGAAAGGAACTCGAAACATGTCAGCGTTGGTTTTGAGAATCTCTCCCGGAGTTTGAGAGACTTGGACGTGAAAGGGTACCAGTCTTGTCGGGGATTGGGAACCCTTTGCGAGAATGTCCAAAGTTTCAGCGGGATTTCCAAAACGTTGAGAGGAACTCGACACATGTCAACCTTGGTTTTGAGAATCTCTCCCGGAGTTTGAGAGATTTGGACGTGAAAGGGTACCAGTCTTGTCGGGGATTGGGAACCCTTCGCGAGAATGTCCAAAGTTTCAGCGGGATTTCCAAAATGTTGAGAGGAACTCGAAACATGTCAACCTTGGTTTTGAGAATCTCTCCCGGAGTTTGAGAGATTTGGACGTGAAAGGGTACCAGTCTTGTCGGGGATTGGGAACCCTTCGCGAGAATGTCCAAAGTTTCAGCGGGATTTCCAAAATGTTGAGAGGAACTCGAAACATGTCAACCTTGGTTTTGAGAATCTCTCCCGGAGTTTGAGAGATTTTGACGTGAAAGGGTACCAGTCTTGTCGGGGATTGGGAACCCTTCGCGAGAATGTCCAAAGTTTCAGCGGGATGTGCAAAACGTTGAGAGGAACTCGAAACATGTCAACCTTGGTTTTGAGAATCTCTCCCGGTGTTTGAGAGATTTGGACGTGAAAGGGTACCAGTCTTGTCGGGGATTGGGAACCCTTCGCCAGAATGTCCAAAGTTTCAGCGGGATTTCCAAAATGTTGAGAGGAACTCGAAACATGTCAACCTTGGTTTTGAGAATCTCTCCCGGAGTTTGAGAGATTTGGACATGAAAGGGTACCAGTCTTGTCGGGGATTGGGAACCCTTCGCGAGAATGTCCAAAGTTTCAGCGGGATTTCCAAAATGTTGAAAGGAACTTGAAACATGTCAACCTTGGTTTTGAGAATCTCTCCCGGAGTTTGAGAGATTTGGACGTGAAAGGGTACCAGTCTTGTCGGGGATTGGGAACCCTTCGCGAGAATGTCCAAAGTTTCAGCGGGATGTGCAAAACGTTGAGAGGAACTCGAAACATGTCAACCTTGGTTTTGAGAATCTCTCCCGGAGTTTGAGAGATTTGGACGTGAAAGGGTACCAGTCTTGTCGGGGATTGGGAACCCTTCGCGAGAATGTCTAAAGTTTCACGGGATTTCCAAAATGTTGAAAGGAACTCGAAACATGTCAGCGTTGGTTTTGAGAATCTCTCCCGGAGTTTGACAGACTTGGACGTGAAAGGGTACCAGTCTTGTCGGGGATTGGGAACCCTTCGCGAGAATGTCCAAAGTTTCAGCGGGATTTCCAAAATGTTGAGAGGAACTCGAAACATGTCAACCTTGGTTTTGAGAATCTCTCCCGGAGTTTGAGAGATTTGGACGTGAAAGGGTACCAGTCTTGTCGGGGACTGGGAAACCTTCGCGAGAATGTCCAAAGTTTCAGCGGGATTTCCAAAATGTTGAGAGGAACTCGAAACATGTCAACCTTGGTTTTGAGAATCTCTCCCGGAGTTTGAGAGATTTGGACGTGAAAGGGTACCAGTCTTGTCGGGGACTGGGAACCCTTCGCGAGAATGTCCAAAGTTTCAGCGGGATGTGCAAAACGTTGAGAGGAACTCGAAACATGTCAACCTTGGTTTTGAGAATCTCTCCCGGAGTTTGAAAGATTTGGACGTGAAAGGGTACCAGTCTTGTCGGGGATTGGGAACCCTTCGCGAGAATGTCCAAAGTTTCAGCGGGATTTCCAAAATGTTGAGAGGAACTCGAAACATGTCAACCTTGGTTTTGAGAATCTCTCCCGGAGTTTGAGAGATTTGGACGTGAAAGGGTACCAGTCTTGTCGGGGATTGGGAACCCTTCGCCAGAATGTCCAAAGTTTCAGCGGGATTTCCAAAATGTTGAAAGGAACTTAAAACATGTCAACCTTGGTTTTGAGAATCTCTCCCGGAGTTTGAGAGATTTGGACGTGAAAGGGTACCAGTCTTGTCGGGGATTGGGAACCCTTCGCGAGAATGTCTAAAGTTTCACGGGATTTCCAAAATGTTGAAAGGAACTCGAAACATGTCTGCGTTGGTTTTGAGAATCTCTCCCGGAGTTTGAGAGACTTGGACGTGAAAGGGTACCAGTCTTGTCGGGGATTGGGAACCCTTCGCGAGAATGTCCAAAGTTTCAGCGGGATGTGCAAAACGTTGAGGGGAACTCGAAACATGTCAACCTTGGTTTTGAAAATCTCTCCCGGAGTTTGAGAGATTTGGACGTGAAAGGGTACCAGTCTTGTCGGGGATTGGGAACCCTTCGCCAGAATGTCCAAAGTTTCAGCGGGATTTCCAAAATGTTGAGAGGAACTCGAAACATGTCAACCTTGGCTTTGAGAATCTCTCCCGGAGTTTGAGAGATTTGGACGTGAAAGGGTACCAGTCTTGTCGGGGATTGGGAACCCTTTGCCAGAATGTCCAAAGTTTCAGCGGAATGTGCAAAACGTTGAGAGGAACTCGAAACATGTCAACCTTGGTTTTGAGAATCTCTCCCGGAGTTTGAGAGATTTGGACGTGAAAGGGTACCAGTCTTGTCGGGGATTGGGAACCCTTCGCGAGAATGTCTAAAGTTTCACGGGATTTCCAAAATGTTGAAAGGAACTCGAAACATGTCAACCTTGGTTTTGAGAATCTCTCCCGGAGTTTGAGAGACTTGGACGTGAAAGGGTACCAGTCTTGTCGGTAATTGGGAACCCTCCGCGAGAATGTCCAAAGTTTCAGCGGGATTTCCAAAACGTTGAGAGGAACTCGAAACATGTCAACCTTGGTTTTGAGAATCTCTCCCGGAGTTTGAGAGATTTGGACGTGAAAGGGTACCAGTCTTGTCGGTAATTGGGAACCCTCCGCGAGAATGTCCAAAGTTTCAGCGGGATTTCCAAAACGTTGAGAGGAACTCGAAACATGTCAACCTTGGTTTTGAGAATCTCTCCTGGAGTTTGAGAGATTTGGACGTGAAAGGGTACCAGTCTTGTCGGGGATTGGGAACCCTTCGCCAGAATGTCCAAAGTTTCAGCGGGATGTGCAAAACGTTGAGAGGAACTCGAAACATGTCAACCTTGGTTTTGAGAATCTCTCCCGGAGTTTGAGAGATTTGGACGTGAAAGGGTACCAGTCTTGTCGGGGATTGGGAACCCTTCACGAGAATGTCTAAAGTTTCACGGGATTTCCAAAATGTTGAAAGGAACTCGAAACATGTCAGCGTTGGTTTTGAGAATCTCTCCCGGAGTTTGAGAGACTTGGACGTGAAAGGGTACCAGTCTTGTCGGGGATTGGGAACCCTTCGCGAGAATGTCCAAAGTTTCAGCGGGATTTCCAAAATGTTGAGAGGAACTCGAAACATGTCAACCTTGGTTTTGAGAATCTCTCCCGGAGTTTGAGAGATTTGGACGTGAAAGGGTACCAGTCTTGTCGGGGATTGGGAACCCTTCGCGAGAATGTCCAAAGTTTCAGCGGGATTTCCAAAATGTTGAGAGGAACTCGAAACATGTCAACCTTGGTTTTGAGAATCTCTCCCGGAGTTTGAGAGATTTTGACGTGAAAGGGTACCAGTCTTGTCGGGGATTGGGAACCCTTCGCGAGAATGTCCAAAGTTTCAGCGGGATGTGCAAAACGTTGAGAGGAACTCGAAACATGTCAACCTTGGTTTTGAGAATCTCTCCCGGAGTTTGAGAGATTTGGACGTGAAAGGGTACCAGTCTTGTCGGGGATTGGGAACCCTTCGCCAGAATGTCCAAAGTTTCAGCGGGATGTCCAAAATGTTGAGAGGAACTCGAAACATGTCAACCTTGGTTTTGAGAATCTCTCCCGGAGTTTGAGAGATTTGGACATGAAAGGGTACCAGTCTTGTCGGGGATTGGGAACCCTTCGCGAGAATGTCCAAAGTTTCAGCGGGATTTCCAAAATGTTGAAAGGAACTTGAAACATGTCAACCTTGGTTTTGAAAATCTCTCCCGGAGTTTGAGAGATTTGGACGTGAAAGGGTACCAGTCTTGTTGGGGATTGGGAGCCCTTCGCGAGAATGTCTAAAGTTTCACGGGATTTCCAAAATGTTGAAAGGAACTCGAAACATGTCAACCTTGGTTTTGAGAATCTCTCCCGGAGTTTGAGAGACTTGGACGTGAAAGGGTACCAGTCTTGTCGGGAATTGGGAACCCTTCGCGAGAATGTCCAAAGTTTCAGCGGGATGTGCAAAACGTTGAGAGGAACTCGAAACATGTCAACCTTGGTTTTGAGAATCTCTCCCGGAGTTTGAGAGATTTGGACGTGAAAGGGTACCAGTCTTGTCGGGGATTGGGAACCCTTTGCGAGAATGTCCAAAGTTTCACGGGATTTCCAAAATATTGTGAGGAACTCAAAACATGTCAACCTTTGTTTTGAGAATCTCTCCCGGAGTTTGAGAGATTTGGACGTGAAAGGGTACCAGTCTTGTCGGGGATTGGGAACCCTTCGCCAGAATGTCCAAAGTTTCAGCGGGATTTCCAAAAGGTTGAGAGGAACTCGAAACATGTCAACCTTGGTTTTGAGAATCTCTCCCGGAGTTTGAGAGATTTGGACGTGAAAGGGTACCAGTCTTGTCGGGGATTGGGAACCCTTCCGGAGAATGTCCAAAGTTTCAGCGGGATTTCCAAAATGTTGAGAGGAACTCGAAACATGTCAACCTTGGTTTTGAGAATCTCTCCCGGAGTTTGAGAGATTTGGACGTGAAAGGGTACCAGTCTGGTCGGGGATTGGGAACCCTTCGCGAGAATGTCTAAAGTTTCACGGGATTTCCAAAATGTTGAAAGGAACTCGAAACATGTCAACCTTGGTTTTGAGAATCTCTCCCGGAGTTTGAGAGATTTGGACGTGAAAGGGTACCAGTCTTGTCGGGGATTGGGAACCCTTCGCGAGAATGTCCAAAGTTTCAGCGGGATGTGCAAAACGTTGAGAGGAACTCGAAACATGTCAACCTTGGTTTTGAGAATCTCTCCCGGAGTTTGAGAGATTTGGACGTGAAAGGGTACCAGTCTTGTCGGGGATTGGGAACCCTTCGCGAGAATGTCTAAAGTTTCACGGGATTTCCAAAATGTTGAAAGGAACTCGAAACATGTCAGCGTTGGTTTTGAGAATCTCTCCCGGAGTTTGAGAGACTTGGACGTGAAAGGGTACCAGTCTTGTCGGGGATTGGGAACCCTTCGCCAGAATGTCCAAAGTTTCAGCAGGATTTCCAAAATGTTGAGAGGAACTCGAAACATGTCAACCTTGGTTTTGAGAATCTCTCCCGGAGTTTGAGAGATTTGGACGTGAAAGGGTACCAGTCTTGTCGGGGACTGGGAAACCTTCGCGAGAATGTCCAAAGTTTCAGCGGGATTTCCAAAATGTTGAGAGGAACTCGAAACATGTCAACCTTGGTTTTGAGAATCTCTCCCGGAGTTTGAGAGATTTGGACGTGAAAGGGTACCAGTCTTGTCGGGGACTGGGAACCCTTCGCGAGAATGTCCAAAGTTTCAGCGGGATTTCCAAAATGTTGAGAGGAACTCAAAACATGTCAACCTTGGTTTTGAGAATCTCTCCCGGAGTTTGAAAGATTTGGACGTGAAAGGGTACCAGTCTTGTCGGGGATTGGGAACCCTTCGCCAGAATGTCCAAAGTTTCAGCGGGATTTCCAAAATGTTGAAAGGAACTTGAAACATGTCAACCTTGGTTTTGAGAATCTCTCCCGGAGTTTGAGAGATTTGGACGTGAAAGGGTACCAGTCTTGTCGGGGATTGGGAACCCTTCGCGAGAATGTCCAAAGTTTCAGCGGGATTTCCAAAATGTTGAAAGGAACTTGAAACATGTCAACCTTGGTTTTGAGAATCTCTCCCGGAGTTTGAGAGATTTGGACGTGAAAGGGTACCAGTCTTGTCGGGGATTGGGAACCCTTCGCGAGAATGTCTAAAGTTTCACGGGATTTCCAAAATGTTGAAAGGAACTCGAAACATGTCAACCTTGGTTTTGAGAATCTCTCCCGGAGTTTGAGAGACTTGGACGTGAAAGGGTACCAGTCTTGTCGGGGATTGGGAACCCTTCGCGAGAATGTCCAAAGTTTCAGCGGGATTTCCAAAACGTTGAGAGGAACTCGAAACATGTCAACCTTGGTTTTGAGTATCTAATCCTGGAGTTTGAGAGATTTGGACGTGAAAGGGTACCAGTCTTGTCGGGGATTGGGAACCCTTCGCCAGAATGTCCAAATTTTCAGCGGGATTTCCAAAATATTGTGAGGAACTCAAAACATGTCAACCTTGGTTTTGAGAATCTCTCACGGAGTTTGAGAGATTTGGACGTGAAAGGGTACCAGTCTTGTCGGGGATTGGGAACCCTTCGCCAGAATGTCCAAATTTTCAGCGGGATTTCCAAAATATTGTGAGGAACTCAAAACATGTCAACCTTGGTTTTGAGAATCTCTCACGGAGTTTGAGAGATTTGGACGTGAAAGGGTACCAGTCTTGTCGGGGATTGGGAACCCTTCGCGAGAATGTCCAAAGTTTCAGCGGGATTTCCAAAATGTTGAGAGGAACTCGAAACATGTCAACCTTGGTTTTGAGAATCTCTCCCGGAGTTTGAGAGATTTGGACGTGAAAGGGTACCAGTCTTGTCGGGGATTGGGAACCCTTCGCGAGAATGTCCAAAGTTTCAGCGGGATTTCCAAAATGTTGAGAGGAACTCGAAACATGTGAACCTTGGTTTTGAGAATCTCTCCCGGAGTTTGAGAGATTTGGACGTGAAAGGGTACCAGTCTGGTCGGGGATTGGGAACCCTTCGCGAGAATGTCCAAAGTTTCACGGGATTTCCAAAATGTTGAAAGGAACTCGAAACATGTCAACCTTGGTTTTGAGAATCTCTCCCGGGGTTTGAGAGATTTGGACGTGAAAGGGTACCAGTCTTGTCGGGGATTGGGAACCCTTCGCGAGAATGTCTAAAGTTTCACGGGATTTCCAAAATGTTGAAAGGAACTCGAAACATGTCAACCTTGGTTTTGAGAATCTCTCCCGGAGTTTGAGAGACTTGGACGTGAAAGGGTACCAGTCTTGTCGGGGATTGGGAACCCTTCGCGAGAATGTCCAAAGTTTCAGCGGGATTTCCAAAACGTTGAGAGGAACTCGAAACATGTCAACCTTGGTTTTGAGTATCTAATCCTGGAGTTTGAGAGATTTGGACGTGAAAGGGTACCAGTCTTGTCGGGGATTGGGAACCCTTCGCCAGAATGTCCAAATTTTCAGCGGGATTTCCAAAATATTGTGAGGAACTCAAAACATGTCAACCTTGGTTTTGAGAATCTCTCACGGAGTTTGAGAGATTTGGACGTGAAAGGGTACCAGTCTTGTCGGGGATTGGGAACCCTTCGCCAGAATGTCCAAATTTTCAGCGGGATTTCCAAAATATTGTGAGGAACTCAAAACATGTCAACCTTGGTTTTGAGAATCTCTCACGGAGTTTGAGAGATTTGGACGTGAAAGGGTACCAGTCTTGTCGGGGATTGGGAACCCTTCGCGAGAATGTCCAAAGTTTCAGCGGGATTTCCAAAATGTTGAGAGGAACTCGAAACATGTCAACCTTGGTTTTGAGAATCTCTCCCGGAGTTTGAGAGATTTGGACGTGAAAGGGTACCAGTCTTGTCGGGGATTGGGAACCCTTCGCGAGAATGTCCAAAGTTTCAGCGGGATTTCCAAAATGTTGAGAGGAACTCGAAACATGTCAACCTTGGTTTTGAGAATCTCTCCCGGAGTTTGAGAGATTTGGACGTGAAAGGGTACCAGTCTGGTCGGGGATTGGGAACCCTTCGCGAGAATGTCCAAAGTTTCACGGGATTTCCAAAATGTTGAAAGGAACTCGAAACATGTCAACCTTGGTTTTGAGAATCTCTCCCGGGGTTTGAGAGATTTGGACGTGAAAGGGTACCAGTCTTGTCGGGGATTGGGAACCCTTCGCAAGAATGTCCAGAGTTTCAGCGGGATTTCCAAAATGTTGAGAGGAACTCGAAACATGTCAACCTTGGTTTTGAGAATCTCTCCCGGAGTTTGAGAGATTTGGACGTGAAAGGGTACCAGTCTTGTCGCGGATTGGGAACCCTTCGCGAGAATGTCCAAAGTTTCAGCGGGATTTCCAAAATGTTGAGAGGAACTCGAAACATGTCAACCTTGGTTTTGAAAATCTCTCCCGGAGTTTGAGAGATTTGGACGTGAAAGGGTACCAGTCTGGTCGGGGATTGGGAACCCTTCGCGAGAATGTCTAAAGTTTCACGGGATTTCCAAAATGTTGAAAGGAACTCGAAACATGTCAACCTTGGTTTTGAGAATCTCTCCCGGAGTTTGAGAGATTTGGACGTGAAAGGGTACCAGTCTTGTCGGGGATTGGGAACCCTTCGCGAGAATGTCCAAAGTTTCAGCGGGATGTGCAAAACGTTGAGAGGAACTCGAAACATGTCAACCTTGGTTTTGAGAATCTCTCCCGGAGTTTGAGAGATTTGGACGTGAAAGGGTACCAGTCTGGTCGGGGATTGGGAACCCTTCGCGAGAATGTCCAAAGTTTCAGCGGGATTTCCAAAACGTTGAGAGGAACTCGAAACATGTCAACTTTGGTTTTGAGAATCTCTCCCGGAGTTTGAGAGATTTGGACGTGAAAGGGTACCAGTCTTGTCGGGGATTGGGAACCCTTCGCCAGAATGTCCAAAGTTTCAGCAAGATTTCCAAAATATTGTGAGGAACTCAAAACATGTCAACCTTGGTTTTGAGAATCTCTCCCGGAGTTTGAGAGATTTGGACGTGAAAGGGTACCAGTCTTGTCGGGGATTGGGAACCCTTCGCGAGATGTCCAAAGTTTCAGCGGGATTTCCAAAATGTTGAGAGGAACTCGACACATGTCAACCTTGGTTTTGAGAATCTCTCCCGGAGTTTGAGAGATTTGGACGTGAAAGGGTACCAGTCTTGTCGGGGATTGGGAACCCTTCGCGAGAATGTCCAAAGTTTCAGCGGGATTTCCAAAATGATGAGAGGAACTCGAAACATGTCAACCTTGGTTTTGAGAATCTCTCCCGGAGTTGGAGAGATTTGGACGTGAAAGGGTACCAGTCTGGTCGGGGATTGGGAACCCTTCGCGAGAATGTCTAAAGTTTCACGGGATTTCCAAAATGTTGAAAGGAACTCGAAACATGTCAACCTTGGTTTTGAGAATCTCTCCCGGAGTTTGAGAGATTTGGACGTGAAAGGGTACCAGTCTTGTCGGGGATTGGGAACCCTTCGCGAGAATGTCCAAAGTTTCAGCGGGATGTGCAAAACGTTGAGAGGAACTCGAAACATGTCAACCTTGGTTTTGAAAATCTCTCCCGGAGTTTGAGAGATTTGGACGTGAAAGGGTACCAGTCTTGTCGGGGATTGGGAACCCTTCGCCAGAATGTCCAAAGTTTCAGCGGGATTTCCAAAATTTTGAGAGGAACTTGAAACATGTCAACCTTGGTTTTGAGAATCTCTCCCGGAGTTTGAGAGATTTGGACATGAAAGGGTACCAGTCTTGTCGGGGATTGGGAACCCTTCGCGAGAATGTCCAAAGTTTCAGCGGGATTTCCAAAACGTTGAGAGGAACTCGAAACATGTCAACCTTGGTTTTGAGAATCTCTCCCGGAGTTTGAGAGATTTGGACGTGAAAGGGTACCAGTCTTGTCGGGGATTGGGAACCCTTTGCGAGAATGTCCAAAGTTTCAGCGGGATTTCCAAAATAATGTGAGGAACTCGAAACATGTCAACCTTGGTTTTGAGAATCTCTCCCGGAGTTTGAGAGATTTGGACGTGAAAGGGTACCAGTCTTGTCGGGGATTGGGAACCCTTCGCGAGAATGTCCAAAGTTTCAGCGGGATGTGCAAAACGTTGAGAGGAACTCGAAACATGTCAACCTTGGTTTTGAGAATCTCTCCCGGAGTTTGAGAGATTTGGACGTGAAAGGGTACCAGTCTTGTCGGGGATTGGGAACCCTTCGCCAGAATGTCCAATTTTTCAGCAAGATTTCCAAAATATTGTGAGGAACTCAAAACATGTCAACCTTGGTTTTGAGAATCTCTCCCGGAGTTTGAGAGATTTGGACGTGAAAGGGTACCAGTCTTGTCGGGGATTGGGAACCCTTCGCGAGAATGTCCAAAGTTTCAGCGGGATTTCCAAAATGTTGAGAGGAACTCGAAACATGTCAACCTTGGTTTTGAGAATCTCTCCCGGAGTTTGAGAGATTTGGACGTGAAAGGGTACCAGTCTTGTCGGGGATTGGGAACCCTTCGCGAGAATGTCCAAAGTTTCAGCGGGATTTCCAAAATGTTGAGAGGAACTCGAAACATGTCAACCTTGGTTTTGAGAATCTCTCCCGGAGTTGGAGAGATTTGGATGTGAAAGGGTACCAGTCTTGTCGGGGATTGGGAACCCTTCGCGAGAATGTCCAAAGTTTCAGCGGGATTTCCAAAGTGTTGAAAGGAACTCGAAACATGTGAACCTTGGTTTTGAGAATCTCTCCCGGAGTTTGAGAGATTTGGACGTGAAAGGGTACCAGTCTTGTCGGGGATTGGGAACCCTTTGCCAGAATGTCCAAAGTTTCAGCGGGATGTGCAAAACGTTGAGAGGAACTCGAAACATGTCAACCTTGGTTTTGAGAATCTCTCCCGGAGTTTGAGAGATTTGGACGTGAAAGGGTACCAGTCTTGTCGGGGATTGGGAACCCTTCGCGAGAATGTCTAAAGTTTCACGGGATTTCCAAAATGTTGAAAGGAACTCGAAACATGTCAACCTTGGTTTTGAGAATCTCTCCCAGAGTTTGAGAGACTTGGACGTGAAAGGGTACCAGTCTTGTCGGGAATTGGGAACCCTCCGCGAGAATGTCCAAAGTTTCAGCGGGATTTCCAAAACGTTGAGAGGAACTCGAAACATGTCAACCTTGGTTTTGAGAATCTCTCCCGGAGTTTGAGAGATTTGGACGTGAAAGGGTACCAGTCTTGTCGGGGATTGGGAACCCTTCGCGAGAATGTCCAAAGTTTCAGCGGGATTTCCAAAATAATGTGAGGAACTCAAAACCTGTCAACCTTGGTTTTGAGAATCTCTCCCGGAGTTTGAGAGATTTGGACGTGAAAGGGTACCAGTCTTGTCGGGGATTGGGAACCCTTCGCGAGAATGTCCAAAGTTTCAGCGGGATTTCCAAAATGTTGAGAGGAACTCGAAACATGTCAACCTTGGTTTTGAGAATCTCTCCCGGAGTTTGAGAGATTTGGACGTGAAAGGGTACCAGTCTTGTCGGGGATTGGGAACCCTTCGCGAGAATGTCTAAAGTTTCACGGGATTTCCAAAATGTTGAAAGGAATTCGAAACATGTCAACCTTGGTTTTGAGAATCTCTCCCGGAGTTTGAGAGATTTGGACGTGAAAGGGTACCAGTCTTGTCGGGGATTGGGAACCCTTCGCGAGAATGTCCGAAGTTTCAGCGGGATGTGCAAAACGTTGAGAGGAACTCGAAACATGTCAACCTTGGTTTTGAGAATCTCTCCCGGAGTTTGAGAGATTTGGACGTGAAAGGGTACCAGTCTTGTCGGGGATTGGGAACCCTTCACGAGAATGTCTAAAGTTTCACGGGATTTCCAAAATGTTGAAAGGAACTCGAAACATGTCAGCGTTGGTTTTGAGAATCTCTCCCGGAGTTTGAGAGACTTGGACGTGAAAGGGTACCAGTCTTGTCGGGGATTGGGAACCCTTTGCGAGAATGTCCAAAGTTTCAGCGGGATTTCCAAAACGTTGAGAGGAACTCGACACATGTCAACCTTGGTTTTGAGAATCTCTCCCGGAGTTTGAGAGATTTGGACGTGAAAGGGTACCAGTCTTGTCGGGGATTGGGAACCCTTCGCGAGAATGTCCAAAGTTTCAGCGGGATTTCCAAAATGTTGAGAGGAACTCGAAACATGTCAACCTTGGTTTTGAGAATCTCTCCCGGAGTTTGAGAGATTTGGACGTGAAAGGGTACCAGTCTTGTCGGGGATTGGGAACCCTTCGCGAGAATGTCCAAAGTTTCAGCGGGATTTCCAAAATGTTGAGAGGAACTCGAAACATGTCAACCTTGGTTTTGAGAATCTCTCCCGGAGTTTGAGAGATTTTGACGTGAAAGGGTACCAGTCTTGTCGGGGATTGGGAACCCTTCGCAAGAATGTCCAGAGTTTCAGCGGGATTTCCAAAATGTTGAGAGGAACTCGAAACATGTCAACCTTGGTTTTGAGAATCTCTCCCGGAGTTTGAGAGATTTGGACGTGAAAGGGTACCAGTCTTGTCGCGGATTGGGAACCCTTCGCGAGAATGTCCAAAGTTTCAGCGGGATTTCCAAAATGTTGAGAGGAACTCGAAACATGTCAACCTTGGTTTTGAAAATCTCTCCCGGAGTTTGAGAGATTTGGACGTGAAAGGGTACCAGTCTGGTCGGGGATTGGGAACCCTTCGCGAGAATGTCTAAAGTTTCACGGGATTTCCAAAATGTTGAAAGGAACTCGAAACATGTCAACCTTGGTTTTGAGAATCTCTCCCGGAGTTTGAGAGATTTGGACGTGAAAGGGTACCAGTCTTGTCGGGGATTGGGAACCCTTCGCGAGAATGTCCAAAGTTTCAGCGGGATGTGCAAAACGTTGAGAGGAACTCGAAACATGTCAACCTTGGTTTTGAGAATCTCTCCCGGAGTTTGAGAGATTTGGACGTGAAAGGGTACCAGTCTGGTCGGGGATTGGGAACCCTTCGCGAGAATGTCCAAAGTTTCAGCGGGATTTCCAAAACGTTGAGAGGAACTCGAAACATGTCAACTTTGGTTTTGAGAATCTCTCCCGGAGTTTGAGAGATTTGGACGTGAAAGGGTACCAGTCTTGTCGGGGATTGGGAACCCTTCGCCAGAATGTCCAAAGTTTCAGCAAGATTTCCAAAATATTGTGAGGAACTCAAAACATGTCAACCTTGGTTTTGAGAATCTCTCCCGGAGTTTGAGAGATTTGGACGTGAAAGGGTACCAGTCTTGTCGGGGATTGGGAACCCTTCGCGAGATGTCCAAAGTTTCAGCGGGATTTCCAAAATGTTGAGAGGAACTCGACACATGTCAACCTTGGTTTTGAGAATCTCTCCCGGAGTTTGAGAGATTTGGACGTGAAAGGGTACCAGTCTTGTCGGGGATTGGGAACCCTTCGCGAGAATGTCCAAAGTTTCAGCGGGATTTCCAAAATGATGAGAGGAACTCGAAACATGTCAACCTTGGTTTTGAGAATCTCTCCCGGAGTTGGAGAGATTTGGACGTGAAAGGGTACCAGTCTGGTCGGGGATTGGGAACCCTTCGCGAGAATGTCTAAAGTTTCACGGGATTTCCAAAATGTTGAAAGGAACTCGAAACATGTCAACCTTGGTTTTGAGAATCTCTCCCGGAGTTTGAGAGATTTGGACGTGAAAGGGTACCAGTCTTGTCGGGGATTGGGAACCCTTCGCGAGAATGTCCAAAGTTTCAGCGGGATGTGCAAAACGTTGAGAGGAACTCGAAACATGTCAACCTTGGTTTTGAAAATCTCTCCCGGAGTTTGAGAGATTTGGACGTGAAAGGGTACCAGTCTTGTCGGGGATTGGGAACCCTTCGCCAGAATGTCCAAAGTTTCAGCGGGATTTCCAAAATTTTGAGAGGAACTTGAAACATGTCAACCTTGGTTTTGAGAATCTCTCCCGGAGTTTGAGAGATTTGGACATGAAAGGGTACCAGTCTTGTCGGGGATTGGGAACCCTTCGCGAGAATGTCCAAAGTTTCAGCGGGATTTCCAAAACGTTGAGAGGAACTCGAAACATGTCAACCTTGGTTTTGAGAATCTCTCCCGGAGTTTGAGAGATTTGGACGTGAAAGGGTACCAGTCTTGTCGGGGATTGGGAACCCTTTGCGAGAATGTCCAAAGTTTCAGCGGGATTTCCAAAATAATGTGAGGAACTCGAAACATGTCAACCTTGGTTTTGAGAATCTCTCCCGGAGTTTGAGAGATTTGGACGTGAAAGGGTACCAGTCTTGTCGGGGATTGGGAACCCTTCGCGAGAATGTCCAAAGTTTCAGCGGGATGTGCAAAACGTTGAGATGAACTCGAAACATGTCAACCTTGGTTTTGAGAATCTCTCCCGGAGTTTGAGAGATTTGGACGTGAAAGGGTACCAGTCTTGTCGGGGATTGGGAACCCTTCGCCAGAATGTCCAATTTTTCAGCAAGATTTCCAAAATATTGTGAGGAACTCAAAACATGTCAACCTTGGTTTTGAGAATCTCTCCCGGAGTTTGAGAGATTTGGACGTGAAAGGGTACCAGTCTTGTCGGGGATTGGGAACCCTTCGCGAGAATGTCCAAAGTTTCAGCGGGATTTCCAAAATGTTGAGAGGAACTCGAAACATGTCAACCTTGGTTTTGAGAATCTCTCCCGGAGTTTGAGAGATTTGGACGTGAAAGGGTACCAGTCTTGTCGGGGATTGGGAACCCTTCGCGAGAATGTCCAAAGTTTCAGCGGGATTTCCAAAATGTTGAGAGGAACTCGAAACATGTCAACCTTGGTTTTGAGAATCTCTCCCGGAGTTGGAGAGATTTGGATGTGAAAGGGTACCAGTCTTGTCGGGGATTGGGAACCCTTCGCGAGAATGTCCAAAGTTTCAGCGGGATTTCCAAAGTGTTGAAAGGAACTCGAAACATGTGAACCTTGGTTTTGAGAATCTCTCCCGGAGTTTGAGAGATTTGGACGTGAAAGGGTACCAGTCTTGTCGGGGATTGGGAACCCTTTGCCAGAATGTCCAAAGTTTCAGCGGGATGTGCAAAACGTTGAGAGGAACTCGAAACATGTCAACCTTGGTTTTGAGAATCTCTCCCGGAGTTTGAGAGATTTGGACGTGAAAGGGTACCAGTCTTGTCGGGGATTGGGAACCCTTCGCGAGAATGTCTAAAGTTTCACGGGATTTCCAAAATGTTGAAAGGAACTCGAAACATGTCAACCTTGGTTTTGAGAATCTCTCCCAGAGTTTGAGAGACTTGGACGTGAAAGGGTACCAGTCTTGTCGGGAATTGGGAACCCTCCGCGAGAATGTCCAAAGTTTCAGCGGGATTTCCAAAACGTTGAGAGGAACTCGAAACATGTCAACCTTGGTTTTGAGAATCTCTCCCGGAGTTTGAGAGATTTGGACGTGAAAGGGTACCAGTCTTGTCGGGGATTGGGAACCCTTCGCGAGAATGTCCAAAGTTTCAGCGGGATTTCCAAAATAATGTGAGGAACTCAAAACCTGTCAACCTTGGTTTTGAGAATCTCTCCCGGAGTTTGAGAGATTTGGACGTGAAAGGGTACCAGTCTTGTCGGGGATTGGGAACCCTTCGCGAGAATGTCCAAAGTTTCAGCGGGATTTCCAAAATGTTGAGAGGAACTCGAAACATGTCAACCTTGGTTTTGAGAATCTCTCCCGGAGTTTGAGAGATTTGGACGTGAAAGGGTACCAGTCTTGTCGGGGATTGGGAACCCTTCGCGAGAATGTCTAAAGTTTCACGGGATTTCCAAAATGTTGAAAGGAATTCGAAACATGTCAACCTTGGTTTTGAGAATCTCTCCCGGAGTTTGAGAGATTTGGACGTGAAAGGGTACCAGTCTTGTCGGGGATTGGGAACCCTTCGCGAGAATGTCCGAAGTTTCAGCGGGATGTGCAAAACGTTGAGAGGAACTCGAAACATGTCAACCTTGGTTTTGAGAATCTCTCCCGGAGTTTGAGAGATTTGGACGTGAAAGGGTACCAGTCTTGTCGGGGATTGGGAACCCTTCACGAGAATGTCTAAAGTTTCACGGGATTTCCAAAATGTTGAAAGGAACTCGAAACATGTCAGCGTTGGTTTTGAGAATCTCTCCCGGAGTTTGAGAGACTTGGACGTGAAAGGGTACCAGTCTTGTCGGGGATTGGGAACCCTTTGCGAGAATGTCCAAAGTTTCAGCGGGATTTCCAAAACGTTGAGAGGAACTCGACACATGTCAACCTTGGTTTTGAGAATCTCTCCCGGAGTTTGAGAGATTTGGACGTGAAAGGGTACCAGTCTTGTCGGGGATTGGGAACCCTTCGCGAGAATGTCCAAAGTTTCAGCGGGATTTCCAAAATGTTGAGAGGAACTCGAAACATGTCAACCTTGGTTTTGAGAATCTCTCCCGGAGTTTGAGAGATTTGGACGTGAAAGGGTACCAGTCTTGTCGGGGATTGGGAACCCTTCGCCAGAATGTCCAAAGTTTCAGCGGGATTTCCAAAATGTTGAGAGGAACTCGAAACATGTCAACCTTGGTTTTGAGAATCTCTCCCGGAGTTTGAGAGATTTGGACGTGAAAGGGTACCAGTCTTGTCGGGGATTGGGAACCCTTCGCGAGAATGTCCAAAGTTTCAGCGGGATGTGCAAAACGTTGAGAGGAACTCGAAACATGTCAACCTTGGTTTTGAGAATCTCTCCCGGTGTTTGAGAGATTTGGACGTGAAAGGGTACCAGTCTTGTCGGGGATTGGGAACCCTTCGCCAGAATGTCCAAAGTTTCAGCGGGATTTCCAAAATGTTGAGAGGAACTCGAAACATGTCAACCTTGGTTTTGAGAATCTCTCCCGGAGTTTGAGAGATTTGGACATGAAAGGGTACCAGTCTTGTCGGGGATTGGGAACCCTTCGCGAGAATGTCCAAAGTTTCAGCGGGATTTCCAAAATGTTGAAAGGAACTTGAAACATGTCAACCTTGGTTTTGAGAATCTCTCCCGGAGTTTGAGAGATTTGGACGTGAAAGGGTACCAGTCTTGTCGGGGATTGGGAACCCTTCGCGAGAATGTCCAAAGTTTCAGCGGGATGTGCAAAACGTTGAGAGGAACTCGAAACATGTCAACCTTGGTTTTGAGAATCTCTCCCGGAGTTTGAGAGATTTGGACGTGAAAGGGTACCAGTCTTGTCGGGGATTGGGAACCCTTCGCGAGAATGTCTAAAGTTTCACGGGATTTCCAAAATGTTGAAAGGAACTCGAAACATGTCAGCGTTGGTTTTGAGAATCTCTCCCGGAGTTTGACAGACTTGGACGTGAAAGGGTACCAGTCTTGTCGGGGATTGGGAACCCTTCGCGAGAATGTCCAAAGTTTCAGCGGGATTTCCAAAATGTTGAGAGGAACTCGAAACATGTCAACCTTGGTTTTGAGAATCTCTCCCGGAGTTTGAGAGATTTGGACGTGAAAGGGTACCAGTCTTGTCGGGGATTGGGAACCCTTCGCCAGAATGTCCAAAGTTTCAGCGGGATTTCCAAAATGTTGAAAGGAACTTAAAACATGTCAACCTTGGTTTTGAGAATCTCTCCCGGAGTTTGAGAGATTTGGACGTGAAAGGGTACCAGTCTTGTCGGGGATTGGGAACCCTTCGCGAGAATGTCTAAAGTTTCACGGGATTTCCAAAATGTTGAAAGGAACTCGAAACATGTCTGCGTTGGTTTTGAGAATCTCTCCCGGAGTTTGAGAGACTTGGACGTGAAAGGGTACCAGTCTTGTCGGGGATTGGGAACCCTTCGCGAGAATGTCCAAAGTTTCAGCGGGATGTGCAAAACGTTGAGGGGAACTCGAAACATGTCAACCTTGGTTTTGAAAATCTCTCCCGGAGTTTGAGAGATTTGGACGTGAAAGGGTACCAGTCTTGTCGGGGATTGGGAACCCTTCGCCAGAATGTCCAAAGTTTCAGCGGGATTTCCAAAATGTTGAGAGGAACTCGAAACATGTCAACCTTGGCTTTGAGAATCTCTCCCGGAGTTTGAGAGATTTGGACGTGAAAGGGTACCAGTCTTGTCGGGGATTGGGAACCCTTTGCCAGAATGTCCAAAGTTTCAGCGGAATGTGCAAAACGTTGAGAGGAACTCGAAACATGTCAACCTTGGTTTTGAGAATCTCTCCCGGAGTTTGAGAGATTTGGACGTGAAAGGGTACCAGTCTTGTCGGGGATTGGGAACCCTTCGCGAGAATGTCTAAAGTTTCACGGGATTTCCAAAATGTTGAAAGGAACTCGAAACATGTCAACCTTGGTTTTGAGAATCTCTCCCGGAGTTTGAGAGACTTGGACGTGAAAGGGTACCAGTCTTGTCGGTAATTGGGAACCCTCCGCGAGAATGTCCAAAGTTTCAGCGGGATTTCCAAAACGTTGAGAGGAACTCGAAACATGTCAACCTTGGTTTTGAGAATCTCTCCCGGAGTTTGAGAGATTTGGACGTGAAAGGGTACCAGTCTTGTCGGGGATTGGGAACCCTTCCCCAGAATGTCCAAAGTTTCAGCGGGATTTCCAAAACGTTGAGAGGAACTCGAAACATGTCAACCTTGGTTTTGAGAATCTCTCCTGGAGTTTGAGAGATTTGGACGTGAAAGGGTACCAGTCTTGTCGGGGATTGGGAACCCTTCGCCAGAATGTCCAAAGTTTCAGCGGGATGTGCAAAACGTTGAGAGGAACTCGAAACATGTCAACCTTGGTTTTGAGAATCTCTCCCGGAGTTTGAGAGATTTGGACGTGAAAGGGTACCAGTCTTGTCGGGGATTGGGAACCCTTCACGAGAATGTCTAAAGTTTCACGGGATTTCCAAAATGTTGAAAGGAACTCGAAACATGTCAGCGTTGGTTTTGAGAATCTCTCCCGGAGTTTGAGAGACTTGGACGTGAAAGGGTACCAGTCTTGTCGGGGATTGGGAACCCTTCGCGAGAATGTCCAAAGTTTCAGCGGGATTTCCAAAACGTTGAGAGGAACTCGACACATGTCAACCTTGGTTTTGAGAATCTCTCCCGGAGTTGGAGAGATTTGGACGTGAAAGGGTACCAGTCATGTCGGGGATTGGGAACCCTTCGCGAGAATGTCCAAAGTTTCAGCGGGATTTCCAAAATGTTGAGAGGAACTCGAAACATGTCAACCTTGGTTTTGAGAATCTCTCCCGGAGTTTGAGAGATTTGGACGTGAAAGGGTACCAGTCTTGTCGGGGATTGGGAACCCTTCGCGAGAATGTCCAAAGTTTCAGCGGGATTTCCAAAATGTTGAGAGGAACTCGAAACATGTCAACCTTGGTTTTGAGAATCTCTCCCGGAGTTTGAGAGATTTTGACGTGAAAGGGTACCAGTCTTGTCGGGGATTGGGAACCCTTCGCGAGAATGTCCAAAGTTTCAGCGGGATGTGCAAAACGTTGAGAGGAACTCGAAACATGTCAACCTTGGTTTTGAGAATCTCTCCCGGAGTTTGAGAGATTTGGACGTGAAAGGGTACCAGTCTTGTCGGGGATTGGGAACCCTTCGCCAGAATGTCCAAAGTTTCAGCGGGATGTCCAAAATGTTGAGAGGAACTCGAAACATGTCAACCTTGGTTTTGAGAATCTCTCCCGGAGTTTGAGAGATTTGGACATGAAAGGGTACCAGTCTTGTCGGGGATTGGGAACCCTTCGCGAGAATGTCCAAAGTTTCAGCGGGATTTCCAAAATGTTGAAAGGAACTTGAAACATGTCAACCTTGGTTTTGAAAATCTCTCCCGGAGTTTGAGAGATTTGGACGTGAAAGGGTACCAGTCTTGTTGGGGATTGGGAGCCCTTCGCGAGAATGTCTAAAGTTTCACGGGATTTCCAAAATGTTGAAAGGAACTCGAAACATGTCAACCTTGGTTTTGAGAATCTCTCCCGGAGTTTGAGAGACTTGGACGTGAAAGGGTACCAGTCTTGTCGGGAATTGGGAACCCTTCGCGAGAATGTCCAAAGTTTCAGCGGGATGTGCAAAACGTTGAGAGGAACTCGAAACATGTCAACCTTGGTTTTGAGAATCTCTCCCGGAGTTTGAGAGATTTGGACGTGAAAGGGTACCAGTCTTGTCGGGGATTGGGAACCCTTTGCGAGAATGTCCAAAGTTTCACGGGATTTCCAAAATATTGTGAGGAACTCAAAACATGTCAACCTTTGTTTTGAGAATCTCTCCCGGAGTTTGAGAGATTTGGACGTGAAAGGGTACCAGTCTTGTCGGGGATTGGGAACCCTTCGCCAGAATGTCCAAAGTTTCAGCGGGATTTCCAAAAGGTTGAGAGGAACTCGAAACATGTCAACCTTGGTTTTGAGAATCTCTCCCGGAGTTTGAGAGATTTGGACGTGAAAGGGTACCAGTCTTGTCGGGGATTGGGAACCCTTCCGGAGAATGTCCAAAGTTTCAGCGGGATTTCCAAAATGTTGAGAGGAACTCGAAACATGTCAACCTTGGTTTTGAGAATCTCTCCCGGAGTTTGAGAGATTTGGACGTGAAAGGGTACCAGTCTGGTCGGGGATTGGGAACCCTTCGCGAGAATGTCTAAAGTTTCACGGGATTTCCAAAATGTTGAAAGGAACTCGAAACATGTCAACCTTGGTTTTGAGAATCTCTCCCGGAGTTTGAGAGATTTGGACGTGAAAGGGTACCAGTCTTGTCGGGGATTGGGAACCCTTCGCCAGAATGTCCAAAGTTTCAGCGGGATGTGCAAAACGTTGAGAGGAACTCGAAACATGTCAACCTTGGTTTTGAGAATCTCTCCCGGAGTTTGAGAGATTTGGACGTGAAAGGGTACCAGTCTTGTCGGGGATTGGGAACCCTTCGCGAGAATGTCTAAAGTTTCACGGGATTTCCAAAATGTTGAAAGGAACTCGAAACATGTCAGCGTTGGTTTTGAGAATCTCTCCCGGAGTTTGAGAGACTTGGACGTGAAAGGGTACCAGTCTTGTCGGGGATTGGGAACCCTTCGCCAGAATGTCCAAAGTTTCAGCAGGATTTCCAAAATGTTGAGAGGAACTCGAAACATGTCAACCTTGGTTTTGAGAATCTCTCCCGGAGTTTGAGAGATTTGGACGTGAAAGGGTACCAGTCTTGTCGGGGACTGGGAAACCTTCGCGAGAATGTCCAAAGTTTCAGCGGGATTTCCAAAATGTTGAGAGGAACTCGAAACATGTCAACCTTGGTTTTGAGAATCTCTCCCGGAGTTTGAGAGATTTGGACGTGAAAGGGTACCAGTCTTGTCGGGGACTGGGAACCCTTCGCGAGAATGTCCAAAGTTTCAGCGGGATTTCCAAAATGTTGAGAGGAACTCAAAACATGTCAACCTTGGTTTTGAGAATCTCTCCCGGAGTTTGAAAGATTTGGACGTGAAAGGGTACCAGTCTTGTCGGGGATTGGGAACCCTTCGCCAGAATGTCCAAAGTTTCAGCGGGATTTCCAAAATGTTGAAAGGAACTTGAAACATGTCAACCTTGGTTTTGAGAATCTCTCCCGGAGTTTGAGAGATTTGGACGTGAAAGGGTACCAGTCTTGTCGGGGATTGGGAACCCTTCGCGAGAATGTCCAAAGTTTCAGCGGGATTTCCAAAATGTTGAAAGGAACTTGAAACATGTCAACCTTGGTTTTGAGAATCTCTCCCGGAGTTTGAGAGATTTGGACGTGAAAGGGTACCAGTCTTGTCGGGGATTGGGAACCCTTCGCGAGAATGTCTAAAGTTTCACGGGATTTCCAAAATGTTGAAAGGAACTCGAAACATGTCAACCTTGGTTTTGAGAATCTCTCCCGGAGTTTGAGAGACTTGGACGTGAAAGGGTACCAGTCTTGTCGGGGATTGGGAACCCTTCGCGAGAATGTCCAAAGTTTCAGCGGGATTTCCAAAACGTTGAGAGGAACTCGAAACATGTCAACCTTGGTTTTGAGTATCTAATCCTGGAGTTTGAGAGATTTGGACGTGAAAGGGTACCAGTCTTGTCGGGGATTGGGAACCCTTCGCCAGAATGTCCAAATTTTCAGCGGGATTTCCAAAATATTGTGAGGAACTCAAAACATGTCAACCTTGGTTTTGAGAATCTCTCACGGAGTTTGAGAGATTTGGACGTGAAAGGGTACCAGTCTTGTCGGGGATTGGGAACCCTTCGCCAGAATGTCCAAATTTTCAGCGGGATTTCCAAAATATTGTGAGGAACTCAAAACATGTCAACCTTGGTTTTGAGAATCTCTCACGGAGTTTGAGAGATTTGGACGTGAAAGGGTACCAGTCTTGTCGGGGATTGGGAACCCTTCGCGAGAATGTCCAAAGTTTCAGCGGGATTTCCAAAATGTTGAGAGGAACTCGAAACATGTCAACCTTGGTTTTGAGAATCTCTCCCGGAGTTTGAGAGATTTGGACGTGAAAGGGTACCAGTCTTGTCGGGGATTGGGAACCCTTCGCGAGAATGTCCAAAGTTTCAGCGGGATTTCCAAAATGTTGAGAGGAACTCGAAACATGTCAACCTTGGTTTTGAGAATCTCTCCCGGAGTTTGAGAGATTTGGACGTGAAAGGGTACCAGTCTGGTCGGGGATTGGGAACCCTTCGCGAGAATGTCCAAAGTTTCACGGGATTTCCAAAATGTTGAAAGGAACTCGAAACATGTCAACCTTGGTTTTGAGAATCTCTCCCGGGGTTTGAGAGATTTGGACGTGAAAGGGTACCAGTCTTGTCGGGGATTGGGAACCCTTCGCGAGAATGTCTAAAGTTTCACGGGATTTCCAAAATGTTGAAAGGAACTCGAAACATGTCAACCTTGGTTTTGAGAATCTCTCCCGGAGTTTGAGAGACTTGGACGTGAAAGGGTACCAGTCTTGTCGGGGATTGGGAACCCTTCGCGAGAATGTCCAAAGTTTCAGCGGGATTTCCAAAACGTTGAGAGGAACTCGAAACATGTCAACCTTGGTTTTGAGTATCTAATCCTGGAGTTTGAGAGATTTGGACGTGAAAGGGTACCAGTCTTGTCGGGGATTGGGAACCCTTCGCCAGAATGTCCAAATTTTCAGCGGGATTTCCAAAATATTGTGAGGAACTCAAAACATGTCAACCTTGGTTTTGAGAATCTCTCACGGAGTTTGAGAGATTTGGACGTGAAAGGGTACCAGTCTTGTCGGGGATTGGGAACCCTTCGCCAGAATGTCCAAATTTTCAGCGGGATTTCCAAAATATTGTGAGGAACTCAAAACATGTCAACCTTGGTTTTGAGAATCTCTCACGGAGTTTGAGAGATTTGGACGTGAAAGGGTACCAGTCTTGTCGGGGATTGGGAACCCTTCGCGAGAATGTCCAAAGTTTCAGCGGGATTTCCAAAATGTTGAGAGGAACTCGAAACATGTCAACCTTGGTTTTGAGAATCTCTCCCGGAGTTTGAGAGATTTGGACGTGAAAGGGTACCAGTCTTGTCGGGGATTGGGAACCCTTCGCGAGAATGTCCAAAGTTTCAGCGGGATTTCCAAAATGTTGAGAGGAACTCGAAACATGTCAACCTTGGTTTTGAGAATCTCTCCCGGAGTTTGAGAGATTTGGACGTGAAAGGGTACCAGTCTGGTCGGGGATTGGGAACCCTTCGCGAGAATGTCCAAAGTTTCACGGGATTTCCAAAATGTTGAAAGGAACTCGAAACATGTCAACCTTGGTTTTGAGAATCTCTCCCGGGGTTTGAGAGATTTGGACGTGAAAGGGTACCAGTCTTGTCGGGGATTGGGAACCCTTCGCAAGAATGTCCAGAGTTTCAGCGGGATTTCCAAAATGTTGAGAGGAACTCGAAACATGTCAACCTTGGTTTTGAGAATCTCTCCCGGAGTTTGAGAGATTTGGACGTGAAAGGGTACCAGTCTTGTCGCGGATTGGGAACCCTTCGCGAGAATGTCCAAAGTTTCAGCGGGATTTCCAAAATGTTGAGAGGAACTCGAAACATGTCAACCTTGGTTTTGAAAATCTCTCCCGGAGTTTGAGAGATTTGGACGTGAAAGGGTACCAGTCTGGTCGGGGATTGGGAACCCTTCGCGAGAATGTCTAAAGTTTCACGGGATTTCCAAAATGTTGAAAGGAACTCGAAACATGTCAACCTTGGTTTTGAGAATCTCTCCCGGAGTTTGAGAGATTTGGACGTGAAAGGGTACCAGTCTTGTCGGGGATTGGGAACCCTTCGCGAGAATGTCCAAAGTTTCAGCGGGATGTGCAAAACGTTGAGAGGAACTCGAAACATGTCAACCTTGGTTTTGAGAATCTCTCCCGGAGTTTGAGAGATTTGGACGTGAAAGGGTACCAGTCTGGTCGGGGATTGGGAACCCTTCGCGAGAATGTCCAAAGTTTCAGCGGGATTTCCAAAACGTTGAGAGGAACTCGAAACATGTCAACTTTGGTTTTGAGAATCTCTCCCGGAGTTTGAGAGATTTGGACGTGAAAGGGTACCAGTCTTGTCGGGGATTGGGAACCCTTCGCCAGAATGTCCAAAGTTTCAGCAAGATTTCCAAAATATTGTGAGGAACTCAAAACATGTCAACCTTGGTTTTGAGAATCTCTCCCGGAGTTTGAGAGATTTGGACGTGAAAGGGTACCAGTCTTGTCGGGGATTGGGAACCCTTCGCGAGATGTCCAAAGTTTCAGCGGGATTTCCAAAATGTTGAGAGGAACTCGACACATGTCAACCTTGGTTTTGAGAATCTCTCCCGGAGTTTGAGAGATTTGGACGTGAAAGGGTACCAGTCTTGTCGGGGATTGGGAACCCTTCGCGAGAATGTCCAGAGTTTCAGCGGGATTTCCAAAATGATGAGAGGAACTCGAAACATGTCAACCTTGGTTTTGAGAATCTCTCCCGGAGTTGGAGAGATTTGGACGTGAAAGGGTACCAGTCTTGTCGGGGATTGGGAACCCTTCGCGAGAATGTCTAAAGTTTCACGGGATTTCCAAAATGTTGAAAGGAACTCGAAACATGTCAACCTTGGTTTTGAGAATCTCTCCCGGAGTTTGAGAGATTTGGACGTGAAAGGGTACCAGTCTTGTCGGGGATTGGGAACCCTTCGCGAGAATGTCCAAAGTTTCAGCGGGATGTGCAAAACGTTGAGAGGAACTCGAAACATGTCAACCTTGGTTTTGAAAATCTCTCCCGGAGTTTGAGAGATTTGGACGTGAAAGGGTACCAGTCTTGTCGGGGATTGGGAACCCTTCGCCAGAATGTCCAAAGTTTCAGCGGGATTTCCAAAATTTTGAGAGGAACTTGAAACATGTCAACCTTGGTTTTGAGAATCTCTCCCGGAGTTTGAGAGATTTGGACATGAAAGGGTACCAGTCTTGTCGGGGATTGGGAACCCTTCGCGAGAATGTCCAAAGTTTCAGCGGGATTTCCAAAACGTTGAGAGGAACTCGAAACATGTCAACCTTGGTTTTGAGAATCTCTCCCGGAGTTTGAGAGATTTGGACGTGAAAGGGTACCAGTCTTGTCGGGGATTGGGAACCCTTTGCGAGAATGTCCAAAGTTTCAGCGGGATTTCCAAAATAATGTGAGGAACTCGAAACATGTCAACCTTGGTTTTGAGAATCTCTCCCGGAGTTTGAGAGATTTGGACGTGAAAGGGTACCAGTCTTGTCGGGGATTGGGAACCCTTCGCGAGAATGTCCAAAGTTTCAGCGGGATGTGCAAAACGTTGAGAGGAACTCGAAACATGTCAACCTTGGTTTTGAGAATCTCTCCCGGAGTTTGAGAGATTTGGACGTGAAAGGGTACCAGTCTTGTCGGGGATTGGGAACCCTTCGCCAGAATGTCCAATTTTTCAGCAAGATTTCCAAAATATTGTGAGGAACTCAAAACATGTCAACCTTGGTTTTGAGAATCTCTCCCGGAGTTTGAGAGATTTGGACGTGAAAGGGTACCAGTCTTGTCGGGGATTGGGAACCCTTCGCGAGAATGTCCAAAGTTTCAGCGGGATTTCCAAAATGTTGAGAGGAACTCGAAACATGTCAACCTTGGTTTTGAGAATCTCTCCCGGAGTTTGAGAGATTTGGACGTGAAAGGGTACCAGTCTTGTCGGGGATTGGGAACCCTTCGTCAGAATGTCCAAAGTTTCAGCGGGATTTCCAAAATGTTGAAAGGAACTTGAAACATGTCAACCTTGGTTTTGAGAATCTCTCCCGGAGTTTGAGAGATTTGGACGTGAAAGGGTACCAGTCTTGTCGGGGATTGGGAACCCTTCGCCAGAATGTCTAAAGTTTCACGGGATTTCCAAAACGTTGAGAGGAACTCGAAACATGTCAACCTTGGTTTTGAGAATCTCTCCCGGAGTTTGAGAGATTTGGACGTGAAAGGGTACCAGTCTTGTCGGGGATTGGGAACCCTTCGCCAGAATGTCCAAAGTTTCAGCGGGATTTCCAAAATATTGTGAGGAACTCGAAACATGTCAACCTTGGTTTTGAGAATCTCTCACGGAGTTTGAGAGATTTGGACGTGAAAGGGTACCAGTCTTGTCGGGGATTGGGAACCCTTCGCGAGAATGTCCAAAGTTTCAGCGGGATTTCCAAAATGTTGAGAGGAACTCGAAACATGTCAACCTTGGTTTTGAGAATCTCTCCCGGAGTTTGAGAGATTTGGACGTGAAAGGGTACCAGTCTTGTCGGGGATTGGGAACCCTTCGCCAGAATGTCCAAAGTTTCAGCGGGATTTCCAAAATGTTGAGAGGAACTCGAAACATGTCAACCTTGGTTTTGAGAATCTCTCCCGGAGTTTGAGAGATTTGGACGTGAAAGGGTACCAGTCTGGTCGGGGATTGGGAACCCTTCGCGAGAATGTCTAAAGTTTCACGGGATTTCCAAAATGTTGAAAGGAACTCGAAACATGTCAACCTTGGTTTTGAGAATCTCTCCCGGAGTTTGAGAGATTTGGACGTGAAAGGGTACCAGTCTTGTCGGGGATTGGGAACCCTTCGCGAGAATGTCCAAAGTTTCAGCGGGATTTCCAAAATGTTGAGAGGAACTCGAAACATGTCAACCTTGGTTTTGAGAATCTCTCCCGGAGTTTGAGAGATTTGGACGTGAAAGGGTACCAGTCCTGTCGGGGATTGGGAACCCTTCGCGAGAATGTCCAAAGTTTCAGCGGGATTTCCAAAATGTTGAGAGGAACTCGAAACATGTCAACCTTGGTTTTGAGAATCTCTCCCGGAGTTTGAGAGATTTGGACGTGAAAGGGTACCAGTCTGGTCGGGGATTGGGAACCCTTCGCGAGAATGTCTAAAGTTTCACGGGATTTCCAAAATGTTGAAAGGAACTCGAAACATGTCAACCTTGGTTTTGAGAATCTCTCCCGGAGTTTGAGAGATTTGGACGTGAAAGGGTACCAGTCTTGTCGGGGATTGGGAACCCTTCGCGAGAATGTCCAAAGTTTCAGCGGGATGTGCAAAACGTTGAGAGGAACTCGAAACATGTGAACCTTGGTTTTGAGAATCTCTCCCGGAGTTTGAGAGATTTGGACGTGAAAGGGTACCAGTCTTGTCGGGGATTGGGAACCCTTTCGCGAGAATGTCCAAAGTTTCAGCGGGATGTGCAAATTTGAGAGGAACTCGAAACATGTCAACCTTGGTTTTGAGAATCTCTCCCGGAGTTTGAGAGATTTGGACGTGAAAGGGTACCAGTCTTGTCGGGGATTGGGAACCCTTCGCGAGAATGTCCAAAGTTTCAGCAAGATTTCCAAAATATTGTGAGGAACTCAAAACATGTCAACCTTGGTTTTGAGAATCTCTCCCGGAGTTTGAGAGATTTGGACGTGAAAGGGTACCAGTCTTGTCGGGGATTGGGAACCGTTCGCGAGATGTCCAAAGTTTCAGCGGGATTTCCAAAATGTTGAGAGGAACTCGAAACATGTCAACCTTGGTTTTGAGAATCTCTCCCGGAGTTTGAGAGATTTGGACGTGAAAGGGTACCAGTCTTGTCGGGGATTGGGAACCCTTCGCGAGAATGTCTAAAGTTTCACGGGATTTCCAAAATGTTGAAAGGAACTCGAAACATGTCAACCTTGGTTTTGAGAATCTCTCCCGGAGTTTGAGAGATTTGGACGTGAAAGGGTACCAGTCTTGTCGGGGATTGGGAACCCTTCGCGAGAATGTCCAAAGTTTCAGCGGGATGTGCAAAACGTTGAGAGGAACTCGAAACATGTCAACCTTGGTTTTGAGAATCTCTCCCGGAGTTTGAGAGATTTGGACGTGAAAGGGTACCAGTCTTGTCGGGGATTGGGAACCCTTCGCCAGAATGTCCAAAGTTTCAGCGGGATTTCCAAAATGTTGAGAGGAACTCGAAACATGTCAACCTTGGTTTTGAGAATCTCTCCCGGAGTTTGAGAGATTTGGACATGAAAGGGTACCAGTCTTGTCGGGGATTGGGAACCCTTCGCGAGAATGTCCAAAGTTTCAGCGGGATTTCCAAAACGTTGAGAGGAACTCGAAACATGTCAACCTTGGTTTTGAGAATCTCTCCCGGAGTTTGAGAGATTTGGACGTGAAAGGGTACCAGTCTTGTCGGGGATTGGGAACCCTTTGCGAGAATGTCCAAAGTTTCAGCGGGATTTCCAAAATAATGTGAGGAACTCGAAACATGTCAACCTTGGTTTTGAGAATCTCTCCCGGAGTTTGAGAGATTTGGACGTGAAAGGGTACCAGTCTTGTCGGGGATTGGGAACCCTTCGCGAGAATGTCCAAAGTTTCAGCGGGATGTGCAAAACGTTGAGAGGAACTCGAAACATGTCAACCTTGGTTTTGAGAATCTCTCCCGGAGTTTGAGAGATTTGGACGTGAAAGGGTACCAGTCTTGTCGGGGATTGGGAACCCTTCGCCAGAATGTCCAATTTTTCAGCAAGATTTCCAAAATATTGTGAGGAACTCAAAACATGTCAACCTTGGTTTTGAGAATCTCTCCCGGAGTTGGAGAGATTTGGACGTGAAAGGGTACCAGTCTTGTCGGGGATTGGGAACCCTTCGCGAGAATGTCTAAAGTTTCACGGGATTTCCAAAATGTTGAAAGGAACTCGAAACATGTCAACCTTGGTTTTGAGAATCTCTCCCGGAGTTTGAGAGATTTGGACGTGAAAGGGTACCAGTCTTGTCGGGGATTGGGAACCCTTCGCGAGAATGTCCAAAGTTTCAGCGGGATTTCCAAAATGTTGAGAGGAACTCGAAACATGTCAACCTTGGTTTTGAGAATCTCTCCCGGAGTTTGAGAGATTTGGACGTGAAAGGGTACCAGTCTTGTCGGGGATTGGGAACCCTTCGCAAGAATGTCCAAAGTTTCAGCGGGATGTGCAAAACGTTGAGAGGAACTCGAAACATGTCAACCTTGGTTTTGAAAATCTCTCCCGGAGTTTGAGAGATTTGGACGTGAAAGGGTACCAGTCTTGTCGGGGATTGGGAACCCTTCGCCAGAATGTCCAAAGTTTCAGCGGGATTTCCAAAATGTTGAGAGGAACTCGAAACATGTCAACCTTGGTTTTGAGAATCTCTCCCGGAGTTTGAGAGATTTGGACATGAAAGGGTACCAGTCTTGTCGGGGATTGGGAACCCTTCGCGAGAATGTCCAAAGTTTCAGCGGGATTTCCAAAACGTTGAGAGGAACTCGAAACATGTCAACCTTGGTTTTGAGAATCTCTCCCGGAGTTTGAGAGATTTGGACGTGAAAGGGTATCAGTCTTGTCGGGGATTGGGAACCCTTTGCGAGAATGTCCAAAGTTTCAGCGGGATTTCCAAAATAATGTGAGGAACTCAAAACAAGTCAACCTTGGTTTTGAGAATCTCTCCCGGAGTTTGAGAGATTTGGACGTGAAAGGGTACCAGTCTTGTCGGGGATTGGGAACCCTTCGCGAGAATGTCCAAAGTTTCAGCGGGATTTCCAAAATGTAGAGGAACTCGAAACATGTCAACCTTGGTTTTGAGAATCTCTCCCGGAGTTTGAGAGATTTGGACGTGAAAGGGTACCAGTCTTGTCGGGGATTGGGAACCCTTCGCGAGAATGTCTAAAGTTTCATGGGATTTCCAAAATGTTGAAAGGAATTCGAAACATGTCAACCTTGGTTTTGAGAATCTCTCCCGGAGTTTGAGAGATTTGGACGTGAAAGGGTACCAGTCTTGTCGGGGATTGGGAACCCTTCGTGAGAATGTCCAAAGTTTCAGCGGGATGTGCAAAACGTTGAGAGGAACTCGAAACATGTCAACCTTGGTTTTGAGAATCTCTCCCGGAGTTTGAGAGATTTGGACGTGAAAGGGTACCAGTCTTGTCGGGGATTGGGAACCCTTCGCGAGAATGTCTAAAGTTTCACGGGATTTCCAAAATGTTGAAAGGAACTCGGAACATGTCAGCGTTGGTTTTGAGAATCTCTTTCGGAGTTTGAGAGACTTGGACGTGAAAGGGTACCAGTCTTGTCGGGGATTGGGAACCCTTCGCGAGAATGTCCAAAGTTTCAGCGGGATTTCCAAAACGTTGAGAGGAACTCGACACATGTCAACCTTGGTTTTGAGAATCTCTCCCGGAGTTTGAGAGATTTGGACGTGAAAGGGTACCAGTCTTGTCGGGGATTGGGAACCCTTCGCGAGAATGTCTAAAGTTTCACCGGATTTCCAAAATGTTGAAAGGAACTCGAAACATGTCAACCTTGGTTTTGAGAATCTCTCCCGGAGTTTGAGAGATTTGGACGTGAAAGGGTACCAGTCTTGTCGGGGATTGGGAACCCTTCGCGAGAATGTCCAAAGTTTCAGCGGGATTTCCAAAATGTTGAGAGGAACTCGAAACATGTCAACCTTGGTTTTGAGAATCTCTCCCGGAGTTTGAGAGATTTGGACGTGAAAGGGTACCAGTCTTGTTGGGGATTGGGAACCCTTCGCGAGAATGTCCAAAGTTTCAGCGGGATGTGCAAAACGTTGAGAGGAACTCGAAACATGTCAACCTTGGTTTTGAGAATCTCTCCCGGAGTTTGAGAGATTTGGACGTGAAAGGGTACCAGTCTTGTCGGGGATTGGGAACCCTTCGCCAGAATGTCCAAAGTTTCAGCGGGATTTCCAAAATGTTGAGAGGAACTCGAAACATGTCAACCTTGGTTTTGAGAATCTCTCCCGGAGTTTGAGAGATTTGGACGTGAAAGGGTACCAGTCTTGTCGGGGATTGGGAACCCTTCGCCAGAATGTCCAAAGTTTCAGCGGGATTTCCAAAATGTTGAGAGGAACTCAAAACATGTCAACCTTGGTTTTGAGAATCTCTCCCGGAGTTTGAGAGATTTGGACATGAAAGGGTACCAGTCTTGTCGGGGATTGGGAACCCTTCGCGAGAATGTCCAAAGTTTCAGCGGGATTTCCAAAACGTTGAGAGGAACTCGAAACATGTCAACCTTGGTTTTGAGAATCTCTCCCGGAGTTTGAGAGATTTGGACGTGAAAGGGTACCAGTCTTGTCGGGGATTGGGAACCCTTTGCGAGAATGTCCAAAGTTTCAGCGGGATTTCCAAAATAATGTGAGGAACTCAAAACATGTCAACCTTGGTTTTGAGAATCTCTCCCGGAGTTTGAGAGATTTGGACGTGAAAGGGTACCAGTCTTGTCGGGGATTGGGAACCCTTCGCGAGAATGTCCAAAGTTTCAGCGGGATTTCCAAAATGTTGAGAGGAACTCGAAACATGTCAACCTTGGTTTTGAGAATCTCTCCCGGAGTTTGAGAGATTTGGACGTGAAAGGGTACCAGTCTGGTCGGGGATTGGGAACCCTTCGCGAGAATGTCTAAAGTTTCACGGGATTTCCAAAATGTTGAAAGGAACTCGAAACATGTCAACCTTGGTTTTGAGAATCTCTCCCGGAGTTTGAGAGATTTGGACGTGAAAGGGTACCAGTCTTGTCGGGGATTGGGAACCCTTCGCGAGAATGTCCAAAGTTTCAGCGGGATTTCCAAAACGTTGAGAGGAACTCGACACATGTCAACCTTGGTTTTGAGAATCTCTCCCGGAGTTTGAGAGATTTGGACGTGAAAGGGTACCAGTCTTGTCGGGGATTGGGAACCCTTTGCGAGAATGTCCAAAGTTTCAGCGGGATTTCCAAAATATTGTGAGGAACTCAAAACATGTCAACCTTGGTTTTGAGAATCTCTCCCGGAGTTTGAGAGATTTGGACGTGAAAGGGTACCAGTCTTGTCGGGGATTGGGAACCCTTCGCGAGAATGTCTAAAGTTTCACGGGATTTCCAAAATGTTGAAAGGAACTCGAAACATGTCAACCTTGGTTTTGAGAATCTCTCCCGGAGTTTGAGAGATTTGGACGTGAAAGGGTACCAGTCTTGTCGGGGATTGGGAACCCTTCGCGAGAATGTCCAAAGTTTCAGCGGGATTTCCAAAATGTTGAGAGGAACTCGAAACATGTCAACCTTGGTTTTGAGAATCTCTCCCGGAGTTTGAGAGATTTGGACGTGAAAGGGTACCAGTCTGGTCGGGGATTGGGAACCATTCGCGAGAATGTCTAAAGTTTCACGGGATTTCCAAAATGTTGAAAGGAACTCGAAACATGTCAACCTTGGTTTTGAGAATCTCTCCCGGAGTTTGAGAGATTTGGACGTGAAAGGGTACCAGTCTTGTCGGGGATTGGGAACCCTTCGCGAGAATGTCCGAAGTTTCAGCGGGATGTGCAAAACGTTGAGAGGAACTCGAAACATGTCAACCTTGGTTTTGAAAATCTCTCCCGGAGTTTGAGAGATTTGGACGTGAAAGGGTACCAGTCTTGTCGGGGATTGGGAACCCTTCGCCAGAATGTCCAAAGTTTCAGCGGGATTTCCAAAATGTTGAGAGGAACTCGAAACATGTCAACCTTGGTTTTGAGAATCTCTCCCGGAGTTTGAGAGATTTGGACATGAAAGGGTACCAGTCTTGTCGGGGATTGGGAACCCTTCGCGAGAATGTCCAAAGTTTCAGCGGGATTTCCAAAACGTTGAGAGGAACTCGAAACATGTCAACCTTGGTTTTGAGAATCTCTCCCGGAGTTTGAGAGATTTGGACGTGAAAGGGTACCAGTCTTGTCGGGGATTGGGAACCCTTTGCGAGAATGTCCAAAGTTTCAGCGGGATTTCCAAAATAATGTGAGGAACTCGAAACATGTCAACCTTGGTTTTGAGAATCTCTCCCGGAGTTTGAGAGATTTGGACGTGAAAGGGTACCAGTCTTGTCGGGGATTGGGAACCCTTCGCGAGAATGTCCAAAGTTTCAGCGGGATGTGCAAAACGTTGAGAGGAACTCGAAACATGTCAACCTTGGTTTTGAGAATCTCTCCCGGAGTTTGAGAGATTTGGACGTGAAAGGGTACCAGTCTTGTCGGGGATTGGGAACCCTTCGCCAGAATGTCCAATTTTTCAGCAAGATTTCCAAAATATTGTGAGGAACTCAAAACATGTCAACCTTGGTTTTGAGAATCTCTCCCGGAGTTGGAGAGATTTGGACGTGAAAGGGTACCAGTCTTGTCGGGGATTGGGAACCCTTCGCGAGAATGTCTAAAGTTTCACGGGATTTCCAAAATGTTGAAAGGAACTCGAAACATGTCAACCTTGGTTTTGAGAATCTCTCCCGGAGTTTGAGAGATTTGGACGTGAAAGGGTACCAGTCTTGTCGGGGATTGGGAACCCTTCGCGAGAATGTCCAAAGTTTCAGCGGGATTTCCAAAATGTTGTGAGGAACTCGAAACATGTCAACCTTGGTTTTGAGAATCTCTCCCGGAGTTTGAGAGATTTGGACGTGAAAGGGTACCAGTCTTGTCGGGGATTGGGAACCCTTCGCCAGAATGTCCAAAGTTTCAGCGGGATGTGCAAAACGTTGAGAGGAACTCGAAACATGTCAACCTTGGTTTTGAAAATCTCTCCCGGAGTTTGAGAGATTTGGACGTGAAAGGGTACCAGTCTTGTCGGGGATTGGGAACCCTTCGCCAGAATGTCCAAAGTTTCAGCGGGATTTCCAAAATGTTGAGAGGAACTCGAAACATGTCAACCTTGGTTTTGAGAATCTCTCCCGGAGTTTGAGAGATTTGGACATGAAAGGGTACCAGTCTTGTCGGGGATTGGGAACCCTTCGCGAGAATGTCCAAAGTTTCAGCGGGATTTCCAAAACGTTGAGAGGAACTCGAAACATGTCAACCTTGGTTTTGAGAATCTCTCCCGGAGTTTGAGAGATTTGGACGTGAAAGGGTATCAGTCTTGTCGGGGATTGGGAACCCTTTGCGAGAATGTCCAAAGTTTCAGCGGGATTTCCAAAATAATGTGAGGAACTCAAAACAAGTCAACCTTGGTTTTGAGAATCTCTCCCGGAGTTTGAGAGATTTGGACGTGAAAGGGTACCAGTCTTGTCGGGGATTGGGAACCCTTCGCCAGAATGTCCAAAGTTTCAGCGGGATTTCCAAAATGTAGAGGAACTCGAAACATGTCAACCTTGGTTTTGAGAATCTCTCCCGGAGTTTGAGAGATTTGGACGTGAAAGGGTACCAGTCTTGTCGGGGATTGGGAACCCTTCGCGAGAATGTCTAAAGTTTCATGGGATTTCCAAAATGTTGAAAGGAATTCGAAACATGTCAACCTTGGTTTTGAGAATCTCTCCCGGAGTTTGAGAGATTTGGACGTGAAAGGGTACCAGTCTTGTCGGGGATTGGGAACCCTTCGTGAGAATGTCCAAAGTTTCAGCGGGATGTGCAAAACGTTGAGAGGAACTCGAAACATGTCAACCTTGGTTTTGAGAATCTCTCCCGGAGTTTGAGAGATTTGGACGTGAAAGGGTACCAGTCTTGTCGGGGATTGGGAACCCTTCGCGAGAATGTCTAAAGTTTCACGGGATTTCCAAAATGTTGAAAGGAACTCGGAACATGTCAGCGTTGGTTTTGAGAATCTCTTTCGGAGTTTGAGAGACTTGGACGTGAAAGGGTACCAGTCTTGTCGGGGATTGGGAACCCTTCGCGAGAATGTCCAAAGTTTCAGCGGGATTTCCAAAACGTTGAGAGGAACTCGACACATGTCAACCTTGGTTTTGAGAATCTCTCCCGGAGTTTGAGAGATTTGGACGTGAAAGGGTACCAGTCTTGTCGGGGATTGGGAACCCTTCGCGAGAATGTCTAAAGTTTCACCGGATTTCCAAAATGTTGAGAGGAACTCGAAACATGTCAACCTTGGTTTTGAGAATCTCTCCCGGAGTTTGAGAGATTTGGACGTGAAAGGGTACCAGTCTTGTCGGGGATTGGGAACCCTTCGCGAGAATGTCCAAAGTTTCAGCGGGATTTCCAAAATGTTGAGAGGAACTCGAAACATGTCAACCTTGGTTTTGAGAATCTCTCCCGGAGTTTGAGAGATTTGGACGTGAAAGGGTACCAGTTTTGTCGGGGATTGGGAACCCTTCGCGAGAATGTCCAAAGTTTCAGCGGGATGTGCAAAACGTTGAGAGGAACTCGAAACATGTCAACCTTGGTTTTGAGAATCTCTCCCGGAGTTTGAGAGATTTGGACGTGAAAGGGTACCAGTCTTGTCGGGGATTGGGAACCCTTCGCCAGAATGTCCAAAGTTTCAGCGGGATTTCCAAAATGTTGAGAGGAACTCGAAACATGTCAACCTTGGTTTTGAGAATCTCTCCCGGAGTTTGAGAGATTTGGACGTGAAAGGGTACCAGTCTTGTCGGGGATTGGGAACCCTTCGCCAGAATGTCCAAAGTTTCAGCGGGATTTCCAAAATGTTGAGAGGAACTCAAAACATGTCAACCTTGGTTTTGAGAATCTCTCCCGGAGTTTGAGAGATTTGGACATGAAAGGGTACCAGTCTTGTCGGGGATTGGGAACCCTTCGCGAGAATGTCCAAAGTTTCAGCGAGATTTCCAAAACGTTGAGAGGAACTCGAAACATGTCAACCTTGGTTTTGAGAATCTCTCCCGGAGTTTGAGAGATTTGGACGTGAAAGGGTACCAGTCTTGTCGGGGATTGGGAACCCTTTGCGAGAATGTCCAAAGTTTCAGCGGGATTTCCAAAATAATGTGAGGAACTCAAAACATGTCAACCTTGGTTTTGAGAATCTCTCCCGGAGTTTGAGAGATTTGGACGTGAAAGGGTACCAGTCTTGTCGGGGATTGGGAACCCTTCGCGAGAATGTCCAAAGTTTCAGCGGGATTTCCAAAATGTAGAGGAACTCGAAACATGTCAACCTTGGTTTTGAGAATCTCTCCCGGAGTTTGAGAGATTTGGACGTGAAAGGGTACCAGTCTTGTCGGGGATTGGGAACCCTTCGCCAGAATGTCCAAAGTTTCAGCGGGATTTCCAAAATGTTGAGAGGAACTCGAAACATGTCAACCTTGGTTTTGAGAATCTCTCCCGGAGTTTGAGAGATTTGGACGTGAAAGGGTACCAGTCTGGTCGGGGATTGGGAACCCTTCGCGAGAATGTCTAAAGTTTCACGGGATTTCCAAAATGTTGAAAGGAATTCGAAACATGTCAACCTTGGTTTTGAGAATCTCTCCCGGAGTTTGAGAGATTTGGACGTGAAAGGGTACCAGTCTTGTCGGGGATTGGGAACCCTTCGCGAGAATGTCCAAAGTTTCAGCGGGATGTGCAAAACGTTGAGAGGAACTCGAAACATGTCAACCTTGGTTTTGAGAATCTCTCCCGGAGTTTGAGAGATTTGGACGTGAAAGGGTACCAGTCTTGTCGGGGATTGGGAACCCTTCGCGAGAATGTCTAAAGTTTCACGGGATTTCCAAAATGTTGAAAGGAACTCGGAACATGTCAGCGTTGGTTTTGAGAATCTCTTTCGGAGTTTGAGAGACTTGGACGTGAAAGGGTACCAGTCTTGTCGGGGATTGGGAACCCTTCGCGAGAATGTCCAAAGTTTCAGCGGGATTTCCAAAACGTTGAGAGGAACTCGACACATGTCAACCTTGGTTTTGAGAATCTCTCCCGGAGTTTGAGAGATTTGGACGTGAAAGGGTACCAGTCTTGTCGGGGATTGGGAACCCCTCGCGACAATGTCTAAAGTTTCACCGGATTTCCAAAATGTTGAAAGGAACTCGAAACATGTCAACCTTGGTTTTGAGAATCTCTCCCGGAGTTTGAGAGATTTGGACGTGAAAGGGTACCAGTCTTGTCGGGGATTGGGAACCCTTCGCGAGAATGTCCAAAGTTTCAGCGGGATTTCCAAAATGTTGAGAGGAACTCGAAACATGTCAACCTTGGTTTTGAGAATCTCTCCCGGAGTTTGAGAGATTTGGACGTGAAAGGGTACCAGTCTTGTCGGGGATTGGGAACCCTTCGCGAGAATGTCCAAAGTTTCAGCGGGATGTGCAAAACGTTGAGAGGAACTCGAAACATGTCAACCTTGGTTTTGAGAATCTCTCCCGGAGTTTGAGAGATTTGGACGTGAAAGGGTACCAGTCTTGTCAGGAATTGGGAACCCTTCGCCCGAATGTCCAAAGTTTCAGCGGGATTTCCAAAATGATGAGAGGAACTCGAAACATGTCAACCTTGGTTTTGAGAATCTCTCCCGGAGTTTGAGAGATTTGGACGTGAAAGGGTACCAGTCTTGTCGGGGATTGGGAACCCTTCGCGAGAATGTCCAAAGTTTCACGGGATTTCCAAAATGTTGAAAGGAACTCGAAACATGTCAACCTTGGTTTTGAGTATCTCTCCCAGAGTTTGAGAGACTTGGACGTGAAAGGGTACCAGTCTTGTCGGGAATTGGGAACCCTTCGCGAGAATGTCCAAAGTTTCAGCGGGATTTCCAAAACGTTGAGAGGAACTCGAAACATGTCAACCTTGGTTTTGAGAATCTCTCCCGGAGTTTGAGAGATTTGGACGTGAAAGGGTACCAGTCTTGTCGGGGATTGGGAACCCTTTGCGAGAATGTCCAAAGTTTCACGGGATTTCCAAAATATTGTGAGGAACTCAAAACATGTCAACCTTGGTTTTGAGAATCTCTCCCTGAGTTTGAGAGATTTGGACGTGAAAGGGTACCAGTCTTGTCGGGGATTGGGAACCCTTCGCGAGAATGTCCAAAGTTTCAGCGGGATTTCCAAAATGTTGAGAGGAACTCGAAACATGTCAACCTTGGTTTTGAGAATCTCTCCCGGAGTTTGAGAGATTTGGACGTGAAAGGGTACCAGTCTTGTCGGGGATTGGGAACCCTTCGCGAGAATGTCCAAAGTTTCAGCGGGATTTCCAAAATGTTGAGAGGAACTCGAAACATGTCAACCTTGGTTTTGAGAATCTCTCCCGGAGTTTGAGAGATTTGGACGTGAAAGGGTACCAGTCTTGTCGGGGATTGGGAACCCTTCGCGAGAATGTCCAAAGTTTCAGCGGGATTTCCAAAATGTTGAGAGGAACTCGAAACATGTCAACCTTGGTTTTGAGAATCTCTCCCGGAGTTTGAGAGATTTGGACGTGAAAGGGTACCAGTCTTGTCGGGGATTGGGAACCCTTCGCGAGAATGTCCAAAGTTTCAGCGGGATTTCCAAAATGTTGAGAGGAACTCGAAACATGTCAACCTTGGTTTTGAGAATCTCTCCCGGAGTTTGAGAGATTTGGACGTGAAAGGGTACCAGTCTTGTCGGGGATTGGGAACCCTTCGCGAGAATGTCCAAAGTTTCAGCGGGATTTCCAAAATGTTGAGAGGAACTCGAAACATGTCAACCTTGGTTTTGAGAATCTCTCCCGGAGTTTGAGAGATTTGGACGTGAAAGGGTACCAGTCTTGTCGGGGATTGGGAACCCTTCGCCAGAATGTCCAAAGTTTCAGCGGGATGTGCAAAACGTTGAGAGGAACTCGAAACATGTCAACCTTGGTTTTGAGAATCTCTCCCGGAGTTTGAGAGATTTGGACGTGAAAGGGTATCAGTCTTGTCGGGGATTGGGAGCCCTTCACGAGAATGTCCAAAGTTTCAGCGGGATGTCCAAAACGTTGAGAGGAACTTGAAACATGTCAACCTTGGTTTTGAGAATCTCTCCCGGAGTTTGAGAGATTTGGACGTGAAAGGGTACCAGTCTTGTCGGGGATTGGGAACCCTTCGCGAGAATGTCCAAAGTTTCAGCGGGATTTCTAAAATGTTGAGAGGAACTCGAAACATGTCAACCTTGGTTTTGAGAATCTCTCCCGGAGTTGGAGAGATTTGGACGTGAAAGGGTACCAGTCTTGTCGGGGATTGGGAACCCTTCGCGAGAATGTCCAAAGTTTCAGCGGGATTTCCAAAATGTTGAGAGGAACTCGAAACATGTCAGCGTTGGTTTTGAGAATCTCTTTCGGAGTTTGAGAGACTTGGACGTGAAAGGGTACCAGTCTTGTCGGGGATTGGGAACCCTTCGCGAGAATGTCCAAAGTTTCAGCGGGATTTCCAAAACGTTGAGAGGAACTCGAAACATGTCAACCTTGGTTTTGAGAATCTCTCCCGGAGTTTGAGAGATTTGGACGTGAAAGGGTACCAGTCTTGTCGGGGATTGGGAACCCTTCGCGAGAATGTCCAAAGTTTCAGCGGGATTTCCAAAATGTTGAGAGGAACTCGAAACATGTCAACCTTGGTTTTGAGAATCTCTCCCGGAGTTTGAGAGATTTGGACGTGAAAGGGTACCAGTCTTGTCGGGGATTGGGAACCCTTCGCGAGAATGTCCAAAGTTTCAGCGGGATTTCCAAAATGTTGAGAGGAACTCGAAACATGTCAACCTTGGTTTTGAGAATCTCTCCCGGAGTTTGAGAGATTTGGACGTGAAAGGGTACCAGTCTTGTCGGGGATTGGGAACCCTTCGCGAGAATGTCCAAAGTTTCAGCGGGATTTCCAAAATGTTGAGAGGAACTCGAAACATGTCAACCTTGGTTTTGAGAATCTCTCCCGGAGTTTGAGAGATTTGGACGTGAAAGGGTACCAGTCTTGTCGGGGATTGGGAACCCTTCGCCAGAATGTCCAAAGTTTCAGCGGGATGTGCAAAACGTTGAGAGGAACTCGAAACATGTCAACCTTGGTTTTGAGAATCTCTCCCGGAGTTTGAGAGATTTGGACGTGAAAGGGTATCAGTCTTGTCGGGGATTGGGAGCCCTTCACGAGAATGTCCAAAGTTTCAGCGGGATGTCCAAAACGTTGAGAGGAACTTGAAACATGTCAACCTTGGTTTTGAGAATCTCTCCCGGAGTTTGAGAGATTTGGACGTGAAAGGGTACCAGTCTTGTCGGGGATTGGGAACCCTTCGCGAGAATGTCCAAAGTTTCAGCGGGATTTCTAAAATGTTGAGAGGAACTCGAAACATGTCAACCTTGGTTTTGAGAATCTCTCCCGGAGTTGGAGAGATTTGGACGTGAAAGGGTACCAGTCTTGTCGGGGATTGGGAACCCTTCGCGAGAATGTCCAAAGTTTCAGCGGGATTTCCAAAATGTTGAGAGGAACTCGAAACATGTCAGCGTTGGTTTTGAGAATCTCTTTCGGAGTTTGAGAGACTTGGACGTGAAAGGGTACCAGTCTTGTCGGGGATTGGGAACCCTTCGCGAGAATGTCCAAAGTTTCAGCGGGATTTCCAAAACGTTGAGAGGAACTCTACACATGTCAACCTTGGTTTTGAGAATCTCTCCCGGAGTTTGAGAGATTTGGACGTGAAAGGGTACCAGTCTTGTCGGGGATTGGGAACCCTTCGCGAGAATGTCTAAAGTTTCACCGGATTTCCAAAATGTTGAAAGGAACTCGAAACATGTCAACCTTGGTTTTGAGAATCTCTCCCGGAGTTTGAGAGATTTGGACGTGAAAGGGTACCAGTCTTGTCGGGGATTGGGAACCCTTCGCGAGAATGTCCAAAGTTTCAGCGGGATTTCCAAAATGTTGAGAGGAACTCGAAACATGTCAACCTTGGTTTTGAGAATCTCTCCCGGAGTTTGAGAGATTTGGACGTGAAAGGGTACCAGTCTTGTTGGGGATTGGGAACCCTTCGCGAGAATGTCCAAAGTTTCAGCGGGATGTGCAAAACGTTGAGAGGAACTCGAAACATGTCAACCTTGGTTTTGAGAATCTCTCCCGGAGTTTGAGAGATTTGGACGTGAAAGGGTACCAGTCTTGTCGGGGATTGGGAACCCTTCGCCAGAATGTCTAAAGTTTCACGGGATTTCCAAAATATTGAAAGGAACTCGAAACATGTCAACCTTGGTTTTGAGAATCTCTCCCAGAGTTTGAGAGACTTGGACGTGAAAGGGTACCAGTCTTGTCGGGGATTGGGAACCCTTCGCGAGAATGTCCAAAGTTTCAGCAGGATTTCCAAAACGTTGAAAGGAACTCGAAACATGTCAACCTTGGTTTTGAGAATCTCTCCCGGAGTTTGAGAGATTTGGACGTGAAAGGGTACCAGTCTTGTCGGGGATTGGGAACCCTTCGCCAGAACGTCTAAAGTTTCAGCGGGATTTCCAAAATGTTGAGAGGAACTCGAAACATGTCAACCTTGGTTTTGAGAATCTCTCCCGGAGTTTGAGAGATTTGGACGTGAAAGGGTACCAGTCTTGTCGGGGATTGGGAACCCTTCGCGAGAATGTCCAAAGTTTCAGCAGGATTTCCAAAATGTTGAGAGGAACTCGAAACATGTCAACCTTGGTTTTGAGAATCTCTCCCGGAGTTTGAGAGATTTGGACGTGAAAGGGTACCAGTCATGTCGGGGATTGGGAACCCTTCGCCAGAACGTCCAAAGTTTCAGCGGGATTTCCAAAATGTTGAGAGGAACTCGAAACATGTCAACCTTGGTTTTGAGAATCTCTCCCGGAGTTTGAGAGATTTGGACGTGAAAGGGTGCCAGTCTTGTCGGGGATTGGGAACCCTTCGCGAGAATGTCCAAAGTTTCAGCGGGATTTCCAAAATGTTGAGAGGAACTCGAAACATGTCAACCTTGGTTTTGAGAATCTCTCCCGGAGTTTGAGAGATTTGGACGTGAAAGGGTACCAGTCTTGTCGGGGATTGGGAACCCTTCGCGAGAATGTCCAAAGTTTCAGCGGGATTTCCAAAATGTTGAGAGGAACTCGAAACATGTCAACCTTGGTTTTGAGAATCTCTCCCGGAGTTTGAGAGATTTGGACGTGAAAGGGTAGAGTCTTGTCGGGGATTGGGAACCCTTCACGAGAATGTCCAAAGTTTCAGCGGGATTTCCAAAATGTTGAGAGGAACTCGAAACATGTCAACCTTGGTTTTGAGTAGCTAATCCCGGAGTTTGAGAGATTTGGACGTGAAAGGGTACCAGTCTTGTCAGGGATTGGGAACCATTCGCGAGAATGTCCGAAGTTTCAGCGGGATTTCCAAAATGTTGAAAGGAACTCGAAACATGTCAACCTTGGTTTTGAGAATCTCTCCCGGAGTTTGAGAGATTTGGACGTGAAAGGGTACCAGTCTTGTCGGGGATTGGGAACCCTTCGCGAGAATGTCCAAAGTTTCAGCGGGATTTCCAAAATGTTGAGAGGAACTCGAAACATGTCAACCTTGGTTTTGAGAATCTCTCCCGGAGTTTGAGAGATTTGGACGTGAAAGGGTACCAGTCTTGTCGGGGATTGGGAACCCTTCGCGAGAATGTCCAAAGTTTCAGCGGGATTTCCAAAATGTTGAGAGGAACTCGAAACATGTCAACCTTGGTTTTGAGAATCTCTCCCGGAGTTTGAGAGATTTGGACGTGAAAGGGTACCAGTCTTGTCGGGGATTGGGAACCCTTCGCGAGAATGTCCAAAGTTTCAGCGGGATTTCCAAAATGTTGAGAGGAACTCGAAACATGTCAACCTTGGTTTTGAGAATCTCTCCCGGAGTTTGAGAGATTTGGACGTGAAAGGGTACCAGTCTTGTCGGGGATTGGGAACCCTTCGCCAGAATGTCCAAAGTTTCAGCGGGATGTGCAAAACGTTGAGAGGAACTCGAAACATGTCAACCTTGGTTTTGAGAATCTCTCCCGGAGTTTGAGAGATTTGGACGTGAAAGGGTATCAGTCTTGTCGGGGATTGGGAGCCCTTCACGAGAATGTCCAAAGTTTCAGCGGGATGTCCAAAACGTTGAGAGGAACTTGAAACATGTCAACCTTGGTTTTGAGAATCTCTCCCGGAGTTTGAGAGATTTGGACGTGAAAGGGTACCAGTCTTGTCGGGGATTGGGAACCCTTCGCGAGAATGTCCAAAGTTTCAGCGGGATTTCTAAAATGTTGAGAGGAACTCGAAACATGTCAACCTTGGTTTTGAGAATCTCTCCCGGAGTTGGAGAGATTTGGACGTGAAAGGGTACCAGTCTTGTCGGGGATTGGGAACCCTTCGCGAGAATGTCCAAAGTTTCAGCGGGATTTCCAAAATGTTGAGAGGAACTCGAAACATGTCAGCGTTGGTTTTGAGAATCTCTTTCGGAGTTTGAGAGACTTGGACGTGAAAGGGTACCAGTCTTGTCGGGGATTGGGAACCCTTCGCGAGAATGTCCAAAGTTTCAGCGGGATTTCCAAAACGTTGAGAGGAACTCGACACATGTCAACCTTGGTTTTGAGAATCTCTCCCGGAGTTTGAGAGATTTGGACGTGAAAGGGTACCAGTCTTGTCGGGGATTGGGAACCCTTCGCGAGAATGTCTAAAGTTTCACCGGATTTCCAAAATGTTGAAAGGAACTCGAAACATGTCAACCTTGGTTTTGAGAATCTCTCCCGGAGTTTGAGAGATTTGGACGTGAAAGGGTACCAGTCTTGTCGGGGATTGGGAACCCTTCGCGAGAATGTCCAAAGTTTCAGCGGGATTTCCAAAATGTTGAGAGGAACTCGAAACATGTCAACCTTGGTTTTGAGAATCTCTCCCGGAGTTTGAGAGATTTGGACGTGAAAGGGTACCAGTCTTGTTGGGGATTGGGAACCCTTCGCGAGAATGTCCAAAGTTTCAGCGGGATGTGCAAAACGTTGAGAGGAACTCGAAACATGTCAACCTTGGTTTTGAGAATCTCTCCCGGAGTTTGAGAGATTTGGACGTGAAAGGGTACCAGTCTTGTCGGGGATTGGGAACCCTTCGCGAGAATGTCTAAAGTTTCACGGGATTTCCAAAATATTGAAAGGACCTCGAAACATGTCAACCTTGGTTTTGAGAATCTCTCCCAGAGTTTGAGAGACTTGGACGTGAAAGGGTACCAGTCTTGTCGGGGATTGGGAACCCTTCGCGAGAATGTCCAAAGTTTCAGCAGGATTTCCAAAACGTTGAAAGGAACTCGAAACATGTCAACCTTGGTTTTGAGAATCTCTCCCGGAGTTTGAGAGATTTGGACGTGAAAGGGTACCAGTCTTGTCGGGGATTGGGAACCCTTCGCCAGAACGTCAAAAGTTTCAGCGGGATTTCCAAAATGTTGAGAGGAACTCGAAACATGTCAACCTTGGTTTTGAGAATCTCTCCCGGAGTTTGAGAGATTTGGACGTGAAAGGGTACCAGTCTTGTCGGGGATTGGGAACCCTTCGCGAGAATGTCCAAAGTTTCAGCGGGATTTCCAAAATGTTGAGAGGAACTCGAAACATGTCAACCTTGGTTTTGAGAATCTCTCCCGGAGTTTGAGAGATTTGGACGTGAAAGGGTACCAGTCTTGTCGGGGATTGGGAACCCTTCGCGAGAATGTCCAAAGTTTCAGCGGGATTTCCAAAATGTTGAGAGGAACTCGAAACATGTCAACCTTGGTTTTGAGTAGCTAATCCCGGAGTTTGAGAGATTTGGACGTGAAAGGGTACCAGTCTTGTCGGGGATTGGGAACCTTTCACGAGAATGTCCAAAGTTTCAGCGGGATTTCCAAAATGTTGAAAGGAACTCGAAACATGTCAACCTTGGTTTTGAGAATCTCTCCCGGAGTTTGAGAGATTTGGACGTGAAAGGGTACCAGTCTTGTCGGGGATTGGGAACCCTTCGCGAGAATGTCCAAAGTTTCAGCGGGATTTCCAAAATGTTGAGAGGAACTCGAAACATGTCAACCTTGGTTTTGAGAATCTCTCCCGGAGTTTGAGAGATTTGGACGTGAAAGGGTACCAGTCTTGTCGGGGATTGGGAACCCTTCGCGAGAATGTCCAAAGTTTCAGCGGGATTTCCAAAATGTTGAGAGGAACTCGAAACATGTCAACCTTGGTTTTGAGAATCTCTCCCGGAGTTTGAGAGATTTGGACGTGAAAGGGTACCAGTCTTGTCGGGGATTGGGAACCCTTCGCGAGAATGTCCAAAGTTTCAGCGGGATTTCCAAAATGTTGAGAGGAACTCAAAACATGTCAACCTTGGTTTTGAGAATCTCTCCCGGAGTTTGAGAGATTTGGACGTGAAAGGGTACCAGTCTTGTCGGGGATTGGGAACCCTTCGCCAGAATGTCCAAAGTTTCAGCGGGATGTGCAAAACGTTGAGAGGAACTCGAAACATGTCAACCTTGGTTTTGAGAATCTCTCCCGGAGTTTGAGAGATTTGGACGTGAAAGGGTATCAGTCTTGTCGGGGATTGGGAGCCCTTCACGAGAATGTCCAAAGTTTCAGCGGGATGTCCAAAACGTTGAGAGGAACTTGAAACATGTCAACCTTGGTTTTGAGAATCTCTCCCGGAGTTTGAGAGATTTGGACGTGAAAGGGTACCAGTCTTGTCGGGGATTGGGAACCCTTCGCGAGAATGTCCAAAGTTTCAGCGGGATTTCTAAAATGTTGAGAGGAACTCGAAACATGTCAACCTTGGTTTTGAGAATCTCTCCCGGAGTTGGAGAGATTTGGACGTGAAAGGGTACCAGTCTTGTCGGGGATTGGGAACCCTTCGCCAGAATGTCCAAAGTTTCAGCGGGATGTGCAAAACGTTGAGAGGAACTCGAAACATGTCAACCTTGGTTTTGAGAATCTCTCCCGGAGTTTGAGAGATTTGGACGTGAAAGGGTATCAGTCTTGTCGGGGATTGGGAGCCCTTCACGAGAATGTCCAAAGTTTCAGCGGGATGTCCAAAACGTTGAGAGGAACTTGAAACATGTCAACCTTGGTTTTGAGAATCTCTCCCGGAGTTTGAGAGATTTGGACGTGAAAGGGTACCAGTCTTGTCGGGGATTGGGAACCCTTCGCGAGAATGTCCAAAGTTTCAGCGGGATTTCTAAAATGTTGAGAGGAACTCGAAACATGTCAACCTTGGTTTTGAGAATCTCTCCCGGAGTTTGAGAGATTTGGACGTGAAAGGGTACCAGTCTTGTCGGGGATTGGGAACCCTTCGCGAGAATGTCCAAAGTTTCAGCGGGATTTCCAAAATGTTGAGAGGAACTCGAAACATGTCAACCTTGGTTTTGAGAATCTCTCCCGGAGTTTGAGAGATTTGGACGTGAAAGGGTACCAGTCTTGTCGGGGATTGGGAACCCTTTGCGAGAATGTCCAAAGTTTCAGCGGGATTTCCAAAATGTTGAGAGGAACTCGAAACATGTCAACCTTGGTTTTGAGAATCTCTCCCGGAGTTTGAGAGATTTGGACGTGAAAGGGTATCAGTCTTGTCGGGGATTGGGAGCCCTTCACGAGAATGTCCAAAGTTTCAGCGGGATGTCCAAAACGTTGAGAGGAACTTGAAACATGTCAACCTTGGTTTTGAGAATCTCTCCCGGAGTTTGAGAGATTTGGACGTGAAAGGGTACCAGTCTTGTCGGGGATTGGGAACCCTTCGCGAGAATGTCCAAAGTTTCAGCGGGATTTCTAAAATGTTGAGAGGAACTCGAAACATGTCAACCTTGGTTTTGAGAATCTCTCCCGGAGTTTGAGAGATTTGGACGTGAAAGGGTACCAGTCTTGTCGGGGATTGGGAACCCTTCGCGAGAATGTCCAAAGTTTCAGCGGGATTTCCAAAATGTTGAGAGGAACTCGAAACATGTCAACCTTGGTTTTGAGAATCTCTCCCGGAGTTTGAGAGATTTGGACGTGAAAGGGTACCAGTCTTGTCGGGGATTGGGAACCCTTCGCGAGAATGTCCAAAGTTTCAGCGGGATGTCCAAAACGTTGAGAGGAACTTGAAACATGTCAACCTTGGTTTTGAGAATCTCTCCCGGAGTTTGAGAGATTTGGACGTGAAAGGGTACCAGTCTTGTCGGGGATTGGGAACCCTTCGCGAGAATGTCCAAAGTTTCAGCGGGATTTCCAAAATGTTGAGAGGAACTCGAAACATGTCAACCTTGGTTTTGAGAATCTCTCCCGGAGTTTGAGAGATTTGGACGTGAAAGGGTACCAGTCTTGTCGGGGATTGGGAACCCTTCGCGAGAATGTCCAAAGTTTCAGCGGGATTTCTAAAATGTTGAAAGGAACTTGAAACATGTCAACCTTGGTTTTGAGAATATCTCACGGAGTTTGAGAGATTTGGACGTGAAAGGGTACCAGTCTTGTCGGGGATTGGGAGCCCTTCGCCAGAATGTCTAAAGTTTCACGGGATTTCCAAAATGTTGAGAGGAACTCGAAACATGTCAACCTTGGTTTTGAGTAGCTAATCCCGGAGTTTCAGAGATTTGGACGTGAAAGGGTACCAGTCTTGTCGGGATTGGGAACCCTTCACGAGAATGTCCAAAGTTTCAGCGGGATTTCCAAAATGTTGAAAGGAACTCGAAACATGTCAACCTTGGTTTTGAGAATCTCTCCCGGAGTTTGAGAGATTTGGACGTGAAAGGGTACCAGTCTTGTCGGGGATTGGGAACCCTTCGCGAGAATGTCCAAAGTTTCAGCGGGATTTCCAAAATGTTGAGAGGAACTCGAAACATGTCAACCTTGGTTTTGAGAATCTCTCCCGGAGTTTGAGAGATTTGGACGTGAAAGGGTACCAGTCTTGTCGGGGATTGGGAACCCTTCGCGAGAATGTCCAAAGTTTCAGCGGGATTTCCAAAATGTTGAAAGGAACTCGAAACATGTCAACCTTGGTTTTGAGAATCTCTCCCGGAGTTTGAGAGATTTGGACGTGAAAGGGTACCAGTCTTGTCGGGGATTGGGAACCCTTCGCCAGAATGTCCAAAGTTTCAGCGGGATTTCCAAAATGTTGAGAGGAACTCGAAACATGTCAACCTTGGTTTTGAGAATCTCTCCCGGAGTTTGAGAGATTTGGACGTGAAAGGGTACCAGTCTTGTCGGGGATTGGGAACCCTTCGCCAGAATGTCCAAAGTTTCAGCGGGATGTGCAAAACGTTGAGAGGAACTCGAAACATGTCAACCTTGGTTTTGAGAATCTCTCCCGGAGTTTGAGAGATTTGGACGTGAAAGGGTACCAGTCTTGTCGGGGATTGGGAACCCTTCGCGAGAATGTCCAAAGTTTCAGCGGGATTTCCAAAATGTTGAAAGGAACTCGAAACATGTCAACCTTGGTTTTGAGAATCTCTCCCGGAGTTTGAGAGATTTGGACGTGAAAGGGTACCAGTCTTGTCGGGGATTGGGAACCCTTCGCCAGAATGTCCAAAGTTTCAGCGGGATTTCCAAAATGTTGAAAGGAACTCGAAACATGTCAACCTTGGTTTTGAGAATCTCTCCCGGAGTTTGAGAGATTTGGACGTGAAAGGGTATCAGTCTTGTCGGGGATTGGGAGCCCTTCACGAGAATGTCCAAAGTTTCAGCGGGATGTCCAAAACGTTGAGAGGAACTTGAAACATGTCAACCTTGGTTTTGAGAATCTCTCCCGGAGTTTGAGAGATTTGGACGTGAAAGGGTACCAGTCTTGTCGGGGATTGGGAACCCTTCGCGAGAATGTCCAAAGTTTCAGCGGGATTTCTAAAATGTTGAGAGGAACTCGAAACATGTCAACCTTGGTTTTGAGAATCTCTCCCGGAGTTTGAGAGATTTGGACGTGAAAGGGTACCAGTCTTGTCGGGGATTGGGAACCCTTCGCGAGAATGTCCAAAGTTTCAGCGGGATTTCTAAAATGTTGAAAGGAACTTGAAACATGTCAACCTTGGTTTTGAGAATCTCTCACGGAGTTTGAGAGATTTGGACGTGAAAGGGTACCAGTCTTGTCGGGGATTGGGAACCCTTCGCCAGAATGTCTAAAGTTTCACGGGATTTCCAAAATGTTGAAAGGAACTCGAAACATGTCAACCTTGGTTTTGAGAATCTCTCCCGGAGTTTGAGAGACTTGGACGTGAAAGGGTACCAGTCTTGTCGGGGATTGGGAACCCTTCCCCAGAATGTCCAAAGTTTCAGCGGGATTTCCAAAACGTTGAAAGGAACTCGAAACATGTCAACCTTGGTTTTGAGAATCTCTCCCGGAGTTTGAGAGATTTGGACGTGAAAGGGTACCAGTCTTGTCGGGGATTGGGAACCCTTCGCCAGAATGTCCAAAGTTTCAGTGGGATTTCCAAAATGTTGAGAGGAACTCGAAACATGTCAACCTTGGTTTTGAGAATCTCTCCCGGAGTTTGAGAGATTTGGACGTGAAAGGGTACCAGTCTTGTCGGGGATTGGGAACCCTTCGCGAGAATGTCCAAAGTTTCAGCAGGATTTCCAAAATGTTGAGAGGAACTCGAAACATGTCAACCTTGGTTTTGAGAATCTCTCCCGGAGTTTGAGAGATTTGGACGTGAAAGGGTACCAGTCATGTCGGGGATTGGGAACCCTTCGCCAGAACGTCCAAAGTTTCAGCGGGATTTCCAAAATGTTGAGAGGAACTCGAAACATGTCAACCTTGGTTTTGAGAATCTCTCCCGGAGTTTGAGAGATTTGGACGTGAAAGGGTACCAGTCTTGTCGGGGATTGGGAACCCTTCGCGAGAATGTCCAAAGTTTCAGCGGGATTTCCAAAATGTTGAGAGGAACTCGAAACATGTCAACCTTGGTTTTGAGAATCTCTCCCGGAGTTTGAGAGATTTGGACGTGAAAGGGTACCAGTCTTGTCGGGGATTGGGAACCCTTCGCGAGAATGTCCAAAGTTTCAGCGGGATTTCCAAAATGTTGAGAGGAACTCGAAACATGTCAACCTTGGTTTTGAGTAGCTAATCCCGGAGTTTGAGAGATTTGGACGTGAAAGGGTACCAGTCTTGTCGGGGATTGGGAACCCTTCACGAGAATGTCCAAAGTTTCAGCGGGATTTCCAAAATGTTGAAAGGAACTCGAAACATGTCAACCTTGGTTTTGAGAATCTCTCCCGGAGTTTGAGAGATTTGGACGTGAAAGGGTACCAGTCTTGTCGGGGATTGGGAACCCTTCGCGAGAATGTCCAAAGTTTCAGCGGGATTTCCAAAATGTTGAGAGGAACTCGAAACATGTCAACCTTGGTTTTGAGAATCTCTCCCGGAGTTTGAGAGATTTGGACGTGAAAGGGTACCAGTCTTGTCGGGGATTGGGAACCCTTCGCGAGAATGTCCAAAGTTTCAGCGGGATTTCCAAAATGTTGAGAGGAACTCGAAACATGTCAACCTTGGTTTTGAGAATCTCTCCCGGAGTTTGAGAGATTTGGACGTGAAAGGGTACCAGTCTTGTCGGGGATTGGGAACCCTTCGCGAGAATGTCCAAAGTTTCAGCGGGATTTCCAAAATGTTGAGAGGAACTCAAAACATGTCAACCTTGGTTTTGAGAATCTCTCCCGGAGTTTGAGAGATTTGGACGTGAAAGGGTACCAGTCTTGTCGGGGATTGGGAACCCTTCGCCAGAATGTCCAAAGTTTCAGCGGGATGTGCAAAACGTTGAGAGGAACTCGAAACATGTCAACCTTGGTTTTGAGAATCTCTCCCGGAGTTTGAGAGATTTGGACGTGAAAGGGTATCAGTCTTGTCGGGGATTGGGAGCCCTTCACGAGAATGTCCAAAGTTTCAGCGGGATGTCCAAAACGTTGAGAGGAACTTGAAACATGTCAACCTTGGTTTTGAGAATCTCTCCCGGAGTTTGAGAGATTTGGACGTGAAAGGGTACCAGTCTTGTCGGGGATTGGGAACCCTTCGCGAGAATGTCCAAAGTTTCAGCGGGATTTCTAAAATGTTGAGAGGAACTCGAAACATGTCAACCTTGGTTTTGAGAATCTCTCCCGGAGTTGGAGAGATTTGGACGTGAAAGGGTACCAGTCTTGTCGGGGATTGGGAACCCTTCGCCAGAATGTCCAAAGTTCCAGCGGGATGTGCAAAACGTTGAGAGGAACTCGAAACATGTCAACCTTGGTTTTGAGAATCTCTCCCGGAGTTTGAGAGATTTGGACGTGAAAGGGTATCAGTCTTGTCGGGGATTGGGAGCCCTTCACGAGAATGTCCAAAGTTTCAGCGGGATGTCCAAAACGTTGAGAGGAACTTGAAACATGTCAACCTTGGTTTTGAGAATCTCTCCCGGAGTTTGAGAGATTTGGACGTGAAAGGGTACCAGTCTTGTCGGGGATTGGGAACCCTTCGCGAGAATGTCCAAAGTTTCAGCGGGATTTCTAAAATGTTGAGAGGAACTCGAAACATGTCAACCTTGGTTTTGAGAATCTCTCCCGGAGTTGGAGAGATTTGGACGTGAAAGGGTACCAGTCTTGTCGGGGATTGGGAACCCTTCGCGAGAATGTCCAAAGTTTCAGCGGGATTTCCAAAATGTTGAGAGGAACTCGAAACATGTCAACCTTGGTTTTGAGAATCTCTCCCGGAGTTTGAGAGATTTGGACGTGAAAGGGTACCAGTCTTGTCGGGGATTGGGAACCCTTCGCGAGAATGTCCAAAGTTTCAGCGGGATGTCCAAAACGTTGAGAGGAACTTGAAACATGTCAACCTTGGTTTTGAGAATCTCTCCCGGAGTTTGAGAGATTTGGACGTGAAAGGGTACCAGTCTTGTCGGGGATTGGGAACCCTTCGCGAGAATGTCCAAAGTTTCAGCGGGATTTCTAAAATGTTGAGAGGAACTCGAAACATGTCAACCTTGGTTTTGAGAATCTCTCCCGGAGTTTGAGAGATTTGGACATGAAAGGGTACCAGTCTTGTCGGGGATTGGGAACCCTTCGCGAGAATGTCCAAAGTTTCAGCGGGATTTCTAAAATGTTGAAAGGAACTTGAAACATGTCAACCTTGGTTTTGAGAATCTCTCACGGAGTTTGAGAGATTTGGACGTGAAAGGGTACCAGTCTTGTCGGGGATTGGGAACCCTTCGCCAGAATGTCTAAAGTTTCACGGGATTTCCAAAATGTTGAGAGGAACTCGAAACATGTCAACCTTGGTTTTGAGTAGCTAATCCCGGAGTTTGAGAGATTTGGACGTGAAAGGGTACCAGTCTTGTCGGGATTGGGAACCCTTCACGAGAATGTCCAAAGTTTCAGCGGGATTTCCAAAATGTTGAAAGGAACTCGAAACATGTCAACCTTGGTTTTGAGAATCTCTCCCGGAGTTTGAGAGATTTGGACGTGAAAGGGTACCAGTCTTGTCGGGGATTGGGAACCCTTCGCGAGAATGTCCAAAGTTTCAGCGGGATTTCCAAAATGTTGAGAGGAACTCGAAACATGTCAACCTTGGTTTTGAGAATCTCTCCCGGAGTTTGAGAGATTTGGACGTGAAAGGGTACCAGTCTTGTCGGGGATTGGGAACCCTTCGCGAGAATGTCCAAAGTTTCAGCGGGATTTCCAAAATGTTGAAAGGAACTCGAAACATGTCAACCTTGGTTTTGAGAATCTCTCCCGGAGTTTGAGAGATTTGGACGTGAAAGGGTACCAGTCTTGTCGGGGATTGGGAACCCTTCGCCAGAATGTCCAAAGTTTCAGCAGGATTTCCAAAATGTTGAGAGGAACTCGAAACATGTCAACCTTGGTTTTGAGAATCTCTCCCGGAGTTTGAGAGATTTGGACGTGAAAGGGTACCAGTCTTGTCGGGGATTGGGAACCCTTCGCGAGAATGTCCAAAGTTTCAGCGGGATTTCCAAAATGTTGAGAGGAACTTGAAACATGTCAACCTTGGTTTTGAGAATCTCTCCCGGAGTTTGAGACATTTGGACGTGAAAGGGTACCAGTCTTGTCGGGGATTGGGAACCCTTCGCGAGAATGTCCAAAGTTTCAGCGGGATTTCCAAAATGTTGAAAGGAACTCGAAACATGTCAACCTTGGTTTTGAGAATCTCTCCCGGAGTTTGAGAGATTTGGACGTGAAAGGGTATCAGTCTTGTCGGGGATTGGGAACCCTTCGCGAGAATGTCCAAAGTTTCAGCGGGATGTCCAAAACGTTGAGAGGAACTTGAAACATGTCAACCTTGGTTTTGAGAATCTCTCCCGGAGTTTGAGAGATTTGGACGTGAAAGGGTACCAGTCTTGTCGGGGATTGGGAACCCTTCGCGAGAATGTCCAAAGTTTCAGCGGGATTTCTAAAATGTTGAGAGGAACTCGAAACATGTCAACCTTGGTTTTGAGAATCTCTCCCGGAGTTTGAGAGATTTGGACGTGAAAGGGTACCAGTCTTGTCGGGGATTGGGAACCCTTCGCGAGAATGTCCAAAGTTTCAGCGGGATTTCTAAAATGTTGAAAGGAACTTGAAACATGTCAACCTTGGTTTTGAGAATCTCTCACGGAGTTTGAGAGATTTGGACGTGAAAGGGTACCAGTCTTGTCGGGGATTGGGAACCCTTCGCCAGAATGTCTAAAGTTTCACGGGATTTCCAAAATGTTGAAAGGAACTCGAAACATGTCAACCTTGGTTTTGAGAATCTCTCCCGGAGTTTGAGAGACTTGGACGTGAAAGGGTACCAGTCTTGTCGGGGATTGGGAACCCTTCGCGAGAATGTCCAAAGTTTCAGCGGGATTTCCAAAACGTTGAAAGGAACTCGAAACATGTCAACCTTGGTTTTGAGAATCTCTCCCGGAGTTTGAGAGATTTGGACGTGAAAGGGTACCAGTCTTGTCGGGGATTGGGAACCCTTCGCCAGAATGTCCAAAGTTTCAGCGGGATTTCCAAAATGTTGAGAGGAACTCAAAACATGTCAACCTTGGTTTTGAGAATCTCTCCCGGAGTTTGAGAGATTTGGACGTGAAAGGGTACCAGTCTTGTCGGGGATTGGGAACCCGTCGCGAGAATGTCCAAAGTTTCAGCGGGATTTCCAAAATGTTGAGAGGAACTCGAAACATGTCAACCTTGGTTTTGAGAATCTCTCCCGGAGTTGGAGAGATTTGGACGTGAAAGGGTACCAGTCTTGTCGGGGATTGGGAACCCTTCGCGAGAATGTCCAAAGTTTCAGCGGGATTTCCAAAATGTTGAGAGGAACTCGAAACATGTCAACCTTGGTTTTGAGAATCTCTCCCGGAGTTTGAGAGATTTGGACGTGAAAGGGTACCAGTCTTTTCGGGGATTGGGAACCCTTCGCGAGAATGTCCAAAGTTTCAGCGGGATTTCCAAAATGTTGAGAGGAACTCGAAACATGTCAACCTTGGTTTTGAGAATCTCTCCCGGAGTTTGAGAGATTTGGACGTGAAAGGGTACCAGTCTTGTCGGGGATTGGGAACCCTTCGCCAGAACGTCCAAAGTTTCAGCGGGATTTCCAAAATGTTGAGAGGAACTCGAAACATGTGAACCTTGGTTTTGAGAATCTCTCCCGGAGTTTGAGAGATTTGGACGTGAAAGGGTACCAGTCTTGTCGGGGATTGGGAACCCTTCGCGAGAATGTCCAAACTTTCAGCGGGATTTCCAAAATGTTGAAAGGAACTCGAAACATGTCAACCTTGGTTTTGAGAATCTCTCCCGGAGTTTGAGAGATTTGGACGTGAAAGGGTACCAGTCTTGTCGGGGATTGGGAACCCTTCGCGAGAATGTCCAAAGTTTCAGCGGGATTTCCAAAATGTTGAAAGGAACTCAAAACATGTCAACCTTGGTTTTGAGAATCTCTCCCGGAGTTTGAGAGATTTGGACGTGAAAGGGTATCAGTCTTGTCGGGGATTGGGAACCCTTCACGAGAATGTCCAAAGTTTCAGCGGGATGTCCAAAACGTTGAGAGGAACTCGAAACATGTCAACCTTGGTTTTGAGAATCTCTCCCGGAGTTTGAGAGATTTGGACGTGAAAGGGTACCAGTCTTGTCGGGGATTGGGAACCCTTCGCGAGAATGTCCAAAGTTTCAGCGGGATTTCTAAAATGTTGAAAGGAACTTGAAACATGTCAACCTTGGTTTTGAGAATCTCTCACGGAGTTTGAGAGATTTGGACGTGAAAGGGTATCAGTCTTGTCGGGGACTGGGAACCCTTCGCGAGAATGTCCAAAGTTTCAGCGGGATTTCCAAAATGTTGAAAGGAACTCGAAACATGTCAACCTTGGTTTTGAGAATCTCTCCCGGAGTTTGAGAGATTTGGACGTGAAAGGGTACCAGTCTTGTCGGGGATTGGGAACCCTTCGCGAGAATGTCCAAAGTTTCAGCGGGATTTCTAAAATGTTGAGAGGAACTCGACACATGTCAACCTTGGTTTTGAGAATCTCTCCCGGAGTTTGAGAGATTTGGACATGAAGGGGTACCAGTCTTGTCGGGGATTGGGAACCCTTCGCGAGAATGTCCAAAGTTTCAGCGGGATTTCTAAAATGTTGAAAGGAACCTGAAACATGTGAACCTTGGTTTTGAGAATCTCTCCCGGAGTTTGAGAGATTTGGACGTGAAAGGGTACCAGTCTTGTCGGGGATTGGGAACCCTTCGCCAGAATGTCTAAAGTTTCACGGGATTTCCAAAATATTGAAAGGAACTCGAAACATGTCAACCTTGGTTTTGAGAATCTCTCCCAGAGTTTGAGAGACTTGGACGTGAAAGGGTACCAGTCTTGTCGGGGATTGGGAACCCTTCGCGAGAATGTCCAAAGTTTCAGCGGGATTTCCAAAACGTTGAGAGGAACTCGAAACATGTCAACCTTGGTTTTGAGAATCTCTCCCGGAGTTTGAGAGATTTGGACGTGAAAGGGTACCAGTCTTGTCGGGGATTGGGAACCCTTCGCCAGAATGTCCAAAGTTTCAGCGGGATTTCCAAAATGTTGAGAGGAACTCGAAACATGTCAACCTTGGTTTTGAGAATCTCTCCCGGAGTTTGAGAGATTTGGACGTGAAAGGGTACCAGTCTTGTCGGGGATTGGGAACCCTTCGCGAGAATGTCCAAAGTTTCAGCGGGATTTCCAAAATGTTGAGAGGAACTCGAAACATGTCAACCTTGGTTTTGAGAATCTCTCCCGGAGTTTGAGAGATTTGGACGTGAAAGGGTACCAGTCTTGTCGGGGATTGGGAACCCTTCGCGAGAATGTCCAAAGTTTCAGCGGGATTTCCAAAATGTTGAAAGGAACTCGAAACATGTCAACCTTGGTTTTGAGAATCTCTCCCGGAGTTTGAGAGATTTGGACGTGAAAGGGTACCAGTCTTGTCGGGGATTGGGAACCCTTCGCGAGAATGTCCAAAGTTTCAGCGGGATTTCCAAAATGTTGAAAGGAACTCAAAAAATGTCAACCTTGGTTTTGAGAATCTCTCCCGGAGTTTGAGAGATTTGGACGTGAAAGGGTATCAGTCTTGTCGGGGATTGGGAACCCTTCACGAGAATGTCCAAAGTTTCAGCGGGATGTGCAAAACGTTGAGAGGAACTCGAAACATGTCAACCTTGGTTTTGAGAATCTCTCCCGGAGTTTGAGAGATTTGGACGTGAAAGGGTACCAGTCTTGTCGGGGATTGGGAACCCTTCGCGAGAATGTCCAAAGTTTCAGCGGGATTTCTAAAATGTTGAAAGGAACTTGAAACATGTCAACCTTGGTTTTGAGAATCTCTCACGGAGTTTGAGAGATTTGGACGTGAAAGGGTATCAGTCTTGTCGGGGACTGGGAACCCTTCGCGAGAATGTCCAAAGTTTCAGCGGGATTTCCAAAATGTTGAAAGGAACTCGAAACATGTCAACCTTGGTTTTGAGAATCTCTCCCGGAGTTTGAGAGATTTGGACGTGAAAGGGTACCAGTCTTGTCGGGGATTGGGAACCCTTCGCGAGAATGTCCAAAGTTTCAGCGGGATTTCTAAAATGTTGAGAGGAACTCGACACATGTCAACCTTGGTTTTGAGAATCTCTCCCGGAGTTTGAGAGATTTGGACGTGAAAGGGTACCAGTCTTGTCGGGGATTGGGAACCCTTCGCGAGAATGTCCAAAGTTTCAGCGGGATTTCTAAAATGTTGAAAGGAACCTGAAACATGTGAACCTTGGTTTTGAGAATCTCTCCCGGAGTTTGAGAGATTTGGACGTGAAAGGGTACCAGTCTTGTCGGGGATTGGGAACCCTTCGCCAGAATGTCTAAAGTTTCAGCGGGATTTCTAAAATGTTGAAAGGAACTTGAAACATGTCAACCTTGGTTTTGAGAATCTCTCACGGAGTTTGAGAGATTTGGACGTGAAAGGGTATCAGTCTTGTCGGGGACTGGGAACCCTTCGCGAGAATGTCCAAAGTTTCAGCGGGATTTCCAAAATGTTGAAAGGAACTCGAAACATGTCAACCTTGGTTTTGAGAATCTCTCCCGGAGTTTGAGAGATTTGGACGTGAAAGGGTACCAGTCTTGTCGGGGATTGGGAACCCTTCGCGAGAATGTCCAAAGTTTCAGCGGGATTTCTAAAATGTTGAGAGGAACTCGACACATGTCAACCTTGGTTTTGAGAATCTCTCCCGGAGTTTGAGAGATTTGGACATGAAGGGGTACCAGTCTTGTCGGGGATTGGGAACCCTTCGCGAGAATGTCCAAAGTTTCAGCGGGATTTCTAAAATGTTGAAAGGAACCTGAAACATGTGAACCTTGGTTTTGAGAATCTCTCCCGGAGTTTGAGAGATTTGGACGTGAAAGGGTACCAGTCTTGTCGGGGATTGGGAACCCTTCGCCAGAATGTCTAAAGTTTCACGGGATTTCCAAAATATTGAAAGGAACTCGAAACATGTCAACCTTGGTTTTGAGAATCTCTCCCAGAGTTTGAGAGACTTGGACGTGAAAGGGTACCAGTCTTGTCGGGGATTGGGAACCCTTCGCGAGAATGTCCAAAGTTTCAGCGGGATTTCCAAAACGTTGAGAGGAACTCGAAACATGTCAACCTTGGTTTTGAGAATCTCTCCCGGAGTTTGAGAGATTTGGACGTGAAAGGGTACCAGTCTTGTCGGGGATTGGGAACCCTTCGCCAGAATGTCCAAAGTTTCAGCGGGATTTCCAAAATGTTGAGAGGAACTCGAAACATGTCAACCTTGGTTTTGAGAATCTCTCCCGGAGTTTGAGAGATTTGGACGTGAAAGGGTACCAGTCTTGTCGGGGATTGGGAACCCTTCGCGAGAATGTCCAAAGTTTCAGCGGGATTTCCAAAATGTTGAGAGGAACTCGAAACATGTCAACCTTGGTTTTGAGAATCTCTCCCGGAGTTTGAGAGATTTGGACGTGAAAGGGTACCAGTCTTGTCGGGGATTGGGAACCCTTCGCGAGAATGTCCAAAGTTTCAGCGGGATTTCCAAAATGTTGAAAGGAACTCGAAACATGTCAACCTTGGTTTTGAGAATCTCTCCCGGAGTTTGAGAGATTTGGACGTGAAAGGGTACCAGTCTTGTCGGGGATTGGGAACCCTTCGCGAGAATGTCCAAAGTTTCAGCGGGATTTCCAAAATGTTGAAAGGAACTCAAAAAATGTCAACCTTGGTTTTGAGAATCTCTCCCGGAGTTTGAGAGATTTGGACGTGAAAGGGTATCAGTCTTGTCGGGGATTGGGAACCCTTCACGAGAATGTCCAAAGTTTCAGCGGGATGTCCAAAACGTTGAGAGGAACTCGAAACATGTCAACCTTGGTTTTGAGAATCTCTCCCGGAGTTTGAGAGATTTGGACGTGAAAGGGTACCAGTCTTGTCGGGGATTGGGAACCCTTCGCGAGAATGTCCAAAGTTTCAGCGGGATTTCTAAAATGTTGAAAGGAACTTGAAACATGTCAACCTTGGTTTTGAGAATCTCTCACGGAGTTTGAGAGATTTGGACGTGAAAGGGTATCAGTCTTGTCGGGGACTGGGAACCCTTCGCGAGAATGTCCAAAGTTTCAGCGGGATTTCCAAAATGTTGAAAGGAACTCGAAACATGTCAACCTTGGTTTTGAGAATCTCTCCCGGAGTTTGAGAGATTTGGACGTGAAAGGGTACCAGTCTTGTCGGGGATTGGGAACCCTTCGCGAGAATGTCCAAAGTTTCAGCGGGATTTCTAAAATGTTGAGAGGAACTCGACACATGTCAACCTTGGTTTTGAGAATCTCTCCCGGAGTTTGAGAGATTTGGACGTGAAAGGGTACCAGTCTTGTCGGGGATTGGGAACCCTTCGCGAGAATGTCCAAAGTTTCAGCGGGATTTCTAAAATGTTGAAAGGAACCTGAAACATGTGAACCTTGGTTTTGAGAATCTCTCCCGGAGTTTGAGAGATTTGGACGTGAAAGGGTACCAGTCTTGTCGGGGATTGGGAACCCTTCGCCAGAATGTCTAAAGTTTCACGGGATTTCCAAAATATTGAAAGGAACTCGAAACATGTCAACCTTGGTTTTGAGAATCTCTCCCAGAGTTTGAGAGACTTGGACGTGAAAGGGTACCAGTCTTGTCGGGGATTGGGAACCCTTCGCGAGAATGTCCAAAGTTTCAGCGGGATTTCCAAAACGTTGAGAGGAACTCGAAACATGTCAACCTTGGTTTTGAGAATCTCTCCCGGAGTTTGAGAGATTTGGACGTGAAAGGGTACCAGTCTTGTCGGGGATTGGGAACCCTTCGCCAGAATGTCCAAAGTTTCAGCGGGATTTCCAAAATGTTGAGAGGAACTCGAAACATGTCAACCTTGGTTTTGAGAATCTCTCCCGGAGTTTGAGAGATTTGGACGTGAAAGGGTACCAGTCTTGTCGGGGATTGGGAACCCTTCGCCAGAATGTCCAAAGTTTCAGCGGGATTTCCAAAATGTTGAGAGGAACTCGAAACATGTCAACCTTGGTTTTGAGAATCTCTCCCGGAGTTTGAGAGATTTGGACGTGAAAGGGTACCAGTCTTGTCGGGGATTGGGAACCCTTCGCGAGAATGTCCAAAGTTTCAGCGGGATTTCCAAAATGTTGAGAGGAACTCGAAACATGTCAACCTTGGTTTTGAGAATCTCTCCCGGAGTTTGAGAGATTTGGACGTGAAAGGGTACCAGTCTTGTCGGGGATTGGGAACCCTTCGCGAGAATGTCCAATGTTTCAGCGGGATTTCCAAAATGTTGAGAGGAACTCGAAACATGTCAACCTTGGTTTTGAGAATCTCTCCCGGAGTTTGAGAGATTTGGACGTGAAAGGGTACCAGTCTTGTCAGGGATTGGGAACCCTTCGCCAGAACGTCCAAAGTTTCAGCGGGATTTCCAAAATGTTGAGAGGAACTCGAAACATGTCAACCTTGGTTTTGAGAATCTCTCCCGGAGTGTGAGAGATTTGGACGTGAAAGGGTACCAGTCTTGTCGGGGATTGGGAACCCTTCGCCAGAATGTCCAAAGTTTCAGCGGGATTTCCAAAATGTTGAAAGGAACTCGAAACATGTCAACCTTGGTTTTGAGAATCTCTCACGGAGTTTGAGAGATTTGGACGTGAAAGGGTATCAGTCTTGTCGGGGACTGGGAACCCTTCGCGAGAATGTCCAAAGTTTCAGCGGGATTTCCAAAATGTTGAAAGGAACTCGAAACATGTCAACCTTGGTTTTGAGAATCTCTCCCGGAGTTTGAGAGATTTGGACGTGAAAGGGTACCAGTCTTGTCGGGGATTGGGAACCCTTCGCGAGAATGTCCAAAGTTTCAGCGGGATTTCTAAAATGTTGAGAGGAACTCGACACATGTCAACCTTGGTTTTGAGAATCTCTCCCGGAGTTTGAGAGATTTGGACGTGAAAGGGTACCAGTCTTGTCGGGGATTGGGAACCCTTCGCGAGAATGTCCAAAGTTTCAGCGGGATTTCTAAAATGTTGAAAGGAACCTGAAACATGTGAACCTTGGTTTTGAGAATCTCTCCCGGAGTTTGAGAGATTTGGACGTGAAAGGGTACCAGTCTTGTCGGGGATTGGGAACCCTTCGCCAGAATGTCTAAAGTTTCACGGGATTTCCAAAATATTGAAAGGAACTCGAAACATGTCAACCTTGGTTTTGAGAATCTCTCCCAGAGTTTGAGAGACTTGGACGTGAAAGGGTACCAGTCTTGTCGGGGATTGGGAACCCTTCGCGAGAATGTCCAAAGTTTCAGCGGGATTTCCAAAACGTTGAGAGGAACTCGAAACATGTCAACCTTGGTTTTGAGAATCTCTCCCGGAGTTTGAGAGATTTGGACGTGAAAGGGTACCAGTCTTGTCGGGGATTGGGAACCCTTCGCCAGAATGTCCAAAGTTTCAGCGGGATTTCCAAAATGTTGAGAGGAACTCGAAACATGTCAACCTTGGTTTTGAGAATCTCTCCCGGAGTTTGAGAGATTTGGACGTGAAAGGGTACCAGTCTTGTCGGGGATTGGGAACCCTTCGCCAGAATGTCCAAAGTTTCAGCGGGATTTCCAAAATGTTGAGAGGAACTCGAAACATGTCAACCTTGGTTTTGAGAATCTCTCCCGGAGTTTGAGAGATTTGGACGTGAAAGGGTACCAGTCTTGTCGGGGATTGGGAACCCTTCGCGAGAATGTCCAAAGTTTCAGCGGGATTTCCAAAATGTTGAGAGGAACTCGAAACATGTCAACCTTGGTTTTGAGAATCTCTCCCGGAGTTTGAGAGATTTGGACGTGAAAGGGTACCAGTCTTGTCGGGGATTGGGAACCCTTCGCGAGAATGTCCAATGTTTCAGCGGGATTTCCAAAATGTTGAGAGGAACTCGAAACATGTCAACCTTGGTTTTGAGAATCTCTCCCGGAGTTTGAGAGATTTGGACGTGAAAGGGTACCAGTCTTGTCAGGGATTGGGAACCCTTCGCCAGAACGTCCAAAGTTTCAGCGGGATTTCCAAAATGTTGAGAGGAACTCGAAACATGTCAACCTTGGTTTTGAGAATCTCTCCCGGAGTGTGAGAGATTTGGACGTGAAAGGGTACCAGTCTTGTCGGGGATTGGGAACCCTTCGCCAGAATGTCCAAAGTTTCAGCGGGATTTCCAAAATGTTGAGAGGAACTCGAAACATGTCAACCTTGGTTTTGAGAATCTCTCCCGGAGTTTGAGAGATTTGGACGTGAAAGGGTACCAGTCTTGTCGGGGATTGGGAACCCTTCGCCAGAATGTCCAAAGTTTCAGCGGGATTTCCAAAATGTTGAGAGGAACTCAAAACATGTCAACCTTGGTTTTGAGAATCTCTCCCGGAGTTTGAGAGATTTGGACGTGAAAGGGTACCAGTCTTGTCGGGGATTGGGAACCCTTCGCGAGAATGTCCAAAGTTTCAGCGGGATTTCCAAAATGTTGAGAGGAACTCGAATCATGTCAACCTTGGTTTTGAGAATCTTCTCCCGGAGTTTGAGAGATTTGGACGTGAAAGGGTACCAGTCTTGTCGGGGATTGGGAACCCTTCGCGAGAATGTCCAAAGTTTCAGCGGGATTTCCAAAATGTTGAGAGGAACTCGAAACATGTCAACCTTGGTTTTGAGAATCTCTCCCGGAGTTTGAGAGATTTGGACGTGAAAGGGTACCAGTCTTGTCGGGGATTGGGAACCCTTCGCGAGAATGTCCCAAGTTTCAGCGGTATTTCCAAAATGTTGAGAGGAACTCAAAACATGTCAACCTTGGTTTTGAGAATCTCTCCCGGAGTTGGAGAGATTTGGACGTGAAAGGGTACCAGTCTTGTCGGGGATTGGGAACCCTTCGCCAGAATGTCCAAAGTTTCAGCGGGATTTCCAAAATGTTGAGAGGAACTCGAAACATGTCAACCTTGGTTTTGAGAATCTCTCCCGGAGTTTGAGAGATTTGGACGTGAAAGGGTACCAGTCTTGTCGGGGATTGGGAACCCTTCGCGAGAATGTCCAAAGTTTCAGCGGGATTTCCAAAACGTTGAGAGGAACTCGAAACATGTCAACCTTGGTTTTGAGAATCTCTCCCGGAGTTTGAGAGATTTGGACGTGAAAGGGTACCAGTCTTGTCGGGGATTGGGAACCCTTCGCCAGAATGTCCCAAGTTTCAGCGGGATTTCCAAAATGGTGAGAGGAACTCGAAACATGTCAACCTTGGTTTTGAGAATCTCTCCCGGAGTTTGAGAGATTTGGACGTGAAAGGGTACCAGTCTTGTCGGGGATTGGGAACCCTTCGCGAGAATGTCCAAAGTTTCAGCGGGATTTCCAAAAGTTGAGAGGAACTCGAAACATGTCAACCTTGGTTTTGAGAATCTCTCCCGGAGTTTGAGAGATTTGGACGTGAAAGGGTACCAGTCTTGTCGGGGATTGGGAACCCTTCGCGAGAATGTCCCAAGTTTCAGCGGTATTTCCAAAATGTTGAGAGGAACTCAAAACATGTCAACCTTGGTTTTGAGAATTTCTCCCGTGAGTTTGAGAGATTTGGACGTGAAAGGGTACCAGTCTTGTCGGGGATTGGGAACCCTTCGCGAGAATGTCTAAAGTTTCACGGGATTTCCAAAATGTTGAAAGGAACTCGAAACATGTCAACCTTGGTTTTGAGAATCTTTCCCGGAGTTTGAGAGACTTGGACGTGAAAGGGTACCAGTCTTGTCGGGGATTGGGAACCCTTCGCGAGAATGTCCAAACTTTCAGCGGGATTTCCAAAATGTTGAAAGGAACTCGAAACATGTCAACCTTGGTTTTGAGAATCTCTCCCGGAGTTTGAGAGATTTGGACGTGAAAGGGTACCAGTCTTGTCGGGGATTGGGAACCCTTCGCGAGAATGTCCCAAGTTTCAGCGGGATTTCCAAAACGTTGAGAGGAACTCGAAACATGTCAACCTTGGTTTTGAGAATCTCTCCCGGAGTTTGAGAGATTTGGACGTGAAAGGGTACCAGTCTTGTCGGGGATTGGGAACCCTTCCCCAGAATGTCCAAAGTTTCAGCGGGATTTCCAAAATGTTGAGAGGAACTCAAAACATGTCAACCTTGGTTTTGAGAATCTCTCCCAGAGTTTGAGAGATTTGGACGTGAAAGGGTACCAGTCTTGTCGGGGATTGGGAACCCTTCGCCAGAATGTCCAAAGTTTCAGCGGGATTTCCAAAATGTTGAGAGGAACTCGAAACATGTCAACCTTGGTTTTGAGAATCTAATCCCGGAGTTTGAGAGATTTGGACGTGAAAGGGTACCAGTCTTGTCGGGATTGGGAACCCTTCGCGAGAATGTCCAAAGTTTCAGCGGGATTTCCAAAATGTTGAAAGGAACTCGAAACATGTCAACCTTGGTTTTGAGAATCTCTCCCGGAGTTTGAGAGATTTGGACGTGAAAGGGTACCAGTCTTGTCGGGGATTGGGAACCCTTCGCGAGAATGTCCAAAGTTTCAGCGGGATTTCCAAAATGTTGAGAGGAACTCGAAACATGTCAACCTTGGTTTTGAGAATCTCTCCCGGAGTTTGAGAGATTTGGACGTGAAAGGGTACCAGTCTTGTCGGGGATTGGGAACCCTTCGCGAGAATGTCCCAAGTTTCAGCGGTATTTCCAAAATGTTGAGAGGAACTCAAAACATGTCAACCTTGGTTTTGAGAATTTCTCCCGTGAGTTTGAGAGATTTGGACGTGAAAGGGTACCAGTCTTGTCGGGGATTGGGAACCCTTCGCGAGAATGTCTAAAGTTTCACGGGATTTCCAAAATGTTGAAAGGAACTCGAAACATGTCAACCTTGGTTTTGAGAATCTCTCCCGGAGTTTGAGAGACTTGGACGTGAAAGGGTACCAGTCTTGTCGGGGATTGGGAACCCTTCGCGAGAATGTCCAAACTTTCAGCGGGATTTCCAAAATGTTGAAAGGAACTCGAAACATGTCAACCTTGGTTTTGAGAATCTCTCCCGGAGTTTGAGAGATTTGGACGTGAAAGGGTACCAGTCTTGTCGGGGATTGGGAACCCTTCGCGAGAATGTCCCAAGTTTCAGCGGGATTTCCAAAACGTTGAGAGGAACTCGAAACATGTCAACCTTGGTTTTGAGAATCTCTCCCGGAGTTTGAGAGATTTGGACGTGAAAGGGTACCAGTCTTGTCGGGGATTGGGAACCCTTCCCCAGAATGTCCAAAGTTTCAGCGGGATTTCCAAAATGTTGAGAGGAACTCAAAACATGTCAACCTTGGTTTTGAGAATCTCTCCCAGAGTTTGAGAGATTTGGACGTGAAAGGGTACCAGTCTTGTCGGGGATTGGGAACCCTTCGCCAGAATGTCCAAAGTTTCAGCGGGATTTCCAAAATGTTGAGAGGAACTCGAAACATGTCAACCTTGGTTTTGAGAATCTAATCCCGGAGTTTGAGAGATTTGGACGTGAAAGCCTACCAGTCTTGTCGGGATTGGGAACCCTTCGCGAGAATGTCCAAAGTTTCAGCGGGATTTCCAAAATGTTGAAAGGAACTCGAAACATGTCAACCTTGGTTTTGAGAATCTCTCCCGGAGTTTGAGAGATTTGGACGTGAAAGGGTACCAGTCTTGTCGGGGATTGGGAACCCTTCGCGAGAATGTCCAAAGTTTCAGCGGGATTTCCAAAATGTTGAGAGGAACTCGAAACATGTCAACCTTGGTTTTGAGAATCTCTCCCGGAGTTTGAGAGATTTGGACGTGAAAGGGTACCAGTCTTGTCGGGGATTGGGAACCCTTCGCGAGAATGTCCAAAGTTTCAGCGGGATTTCCAAAATGTTGAAAGGAACTCGAAACATGTCAACCTTGGTTTTGAGAATCTCTCCCGGAGTTTGAGAGATTTGGACGTGAAAGGGTACCAGTCTTGTCGGGGATTGGGAACCCTTCGCCAGAATGTCCAAAGTTTCAGCAGGATTTCCAAAATGTTGAGAGGAACTCGAAACATGTCAACCTTGGTTTTGAGAATCTCTCCCGGAGTTTGAGAGATTTGGACGTGAAAGGGTACCAGTCTTGTCGGGGATTGGGAACCCTTCGCGAGAATGTCCAAAGTTTCAGCGGGATTTCCAAAATGTTGAGAGGAACTTGAAACATGTCAACCTTGGTTTTGAGAATCTCTCCCGGAGTTTGAGACATTTGGACGTGAAAGGGTACCAGTCTTGTCGGGGATTGGGAACCCTTCGCGAGAATGTCCAAAGTTTCAGCGGGATTTCCAAAACGTTGAGAGGAACTCGAAACATGTCAACCTTGGTTTTGAGAATCTCTCCCGGAGTTTGAGATATTTGGACGTGAAAGGGTACCAGTCTTGTCGGGGATTGGGAACCCTTCGCCAGAATGTCCAAAGTTTCAGTGGGATTTCCAAAATGTTGAGAGGAACTCAAAACATGTCAACCTTGGTTTTGAGAATCTCTCCTGGAGTTTGAGAGATTTGGACGTGAAAGGGTACCAGTCTTGTCGGGGATTGGGAACCCTTCGCGAGAATGTCCAAAGTTTCAGCGGGATTTCCAAAATGTTGAGAGGAACTCGAAACATGTCAACCTTGGTTTTGAGAATCTCTCCCGGAGTTTGAGAGATTTGGACGTGAAAGGGTACCAGTCTTGTCAGGGATTGGGAACCCTTCGCGAGAATGTCCAAAGTTTCAGCGGGATTTCCAAAATGTTGAGAGGAACTCGAAACATGTCAACCTTGGTTTTGAGAATCTCTCCCGGAGTTTGAGAGATTTGGACGTGAAAGGGTACCAGTCTTGTCGGGGATTGGGAACCCTTTGCGAGAATGTCCAAAGTTTCAGCGGGATTTCCAAAATGTTGAAAGGAACTCGAAACATGTCAACCTTGGTTTTGAGAATCTCTCCCGGAGTTTGAGAGATTTGGACGTGAAAGGGTACCAGTCTTGTCGGGGATTGGGAACCCTTCGTGAGAATGTCCAAAGTTTCAGCGGGATTTCCAAAATGTTGAGAGGAACTCGAAACATGTCAACCTTGGTTTTGAGAATCTCTCCCGGAGTTTGAGAGATTTGGACGTGAAAGGGTACCAGTCTTGTCGGGGATTGGGAACCCTTCGCGAGAATGTCCAATGTTTCAGCGGGATTTCCAAAATGTTGAGAGGAACTCGAAACATGTCAACCTTGGTTTTGAGAATCTCTCCCGGAGTGTGAGAGATTTGGACGTGAAAGGGTACCAGTCTTGTCGGGGATTGGGAACCCTTCGCCAGAATGTCCAAAGTTTCAGCGGGATTTCCAAAATGTTGAGATGGTACCCTTTCACGAACTTGAAATTCTGTTGAAGGTTTTAAAATTCTCTCTAGAATTTTCAAAATCCATGTCCACATGTTTACAATTTCACGTCAAAAAATTGCTAAAATTCCAGTTGAAATTTTTTCAAAGTCCCTTAAAAATTTTCCAATTTTTGTCCCAATTCTTCCCATTCCCATTGAAACTTTTCAAATCCCTCTCAAAATTGTTGAAATTCTGTTGAAGCTTTTAAAATTCTCTCTAGAATTTTCAAAATCCATGTCCACATGTTTACAATTTCACATAAAAAAATGGCTAAAATTCCAGTTGAAATTTTTTCGAAGTCCCTTTCCAAATTTTCCAATTTTTGTCCCAATTCTTCCCATTCCCATTGAAACTTTTCAAATCCCTCTCAACATTGTTGAAATTCTGTTGAAGCTTTTAGAATTCTCTCTAGAATTTTCAAAATCCATGTCCACGTGTTTACAATTTCACGTCAAAAAATGGCTAAAATTCCAGTTGAAATTTTTTCAAAGTCCCTTAAAAATTTTCCAATTTTTGTCCCAATTCTTCCCATTCCCATTGAAACTTTTCAAATCCCTCTCAGAATTGTTGAAATTCTGTTGAAGCTTTTAGAATTCTCTCTAGAATTTTCAAAATCCATGTCCACATGTTTACAATTTCACGTCAAAAAATGGCTAAAATTCCAGTTGAAATTTTTTCAAAGTCCCTTAAAAATTTTCCAATTTTTGTCCCAATTCTTCCCATTCCCATTGAAACTTTTCAAATCCCTCTCAGAATTGTTGAAATTCTGTTGAAGCTTTTAGAATTCTCTCTAGAATTTTCAAAATCCATGTCCACATGTTTACAATTTCGCGTCAAAAAATGGCTAAAATTCCAGTTGAAATTTTTTCAAAGTCCCTTAAAAATTTTCCAATTTTTGTCCCAATTCTTCCCATTCCCATTGAAACTTTTCAAATCCCTCTCAAAATTGTTGAAATTCTCTTGAAGCTTTTAAAATTCTCTCTAGAATTTTCAAAATCCATGTCCACATGTTTACAATTTCACGTCAAAAAATGGCTAAAATTCCAGTTGAAATTTTTTCAAAGTCCCTTAAAAATTTTCCAATTTTTGTCCCAATTCTTCCCATTCCCATTGAAGCATTTCAAATCCCTCTCAGAATTGTTGAAATTCTCTTGAAGCTTTTAGAATTCTCTCTAGAATTTTCAAAATCCATGTCCACATGTTTACAATTTCACGTCAAAAAATGGCTAAAATTCCAGTTGAAATTTTTTCAAAGTCCCTTAAAAATTTTCCAATTTTTGTCCCAATTCTTCCCATTCCCATTGAAACTTTTCAAATCCCTCTCAAAATTGATGAAATTCTGTTGAAGCTTTTAAAATTCTCTCTAGAATTTTCAAAATCCATGTCCACATGTTTACAATTTCACATCAAAAAATTGCTAAAATTCCAGTTGAAATTTTTTCAAAGTCCCTTAAAAATTTTCCAATTTTTGTCCCAATTCTTCCCATTCCCATTGAAACTTTTCAAATCCCTCTCAAAATTGTTGAAATTCTGTTGAAGCTTTTAAAATTCTCTCTAGAATTTTCAAAATCCATGTCCACATGTTTACAATTTCACGTCAAAAAATGGCTAAAATTCCAGCTGAAATTTTTTCAAAGTCCCTTCAAAATTTTCCAATTTTTGTCCCAATTCTTCCCATTCCCATTGAAACTTTTCAAATCCCTCTCAAAATTGTTGAAATTCTGTTGAAGCTTTTAAAATTCTCTCTAGAATTTTCAAAATCCATGTCCACATGTTTACAATTTCACGTCAAAAAATGGCTAAAATTCCAGTTGAAATTTTTTCAAAGTCCCTTAAAAATTTTCCAATTTTTGTCCCAATTCTTCCCATTCCCATTGAAACTTTTCAAATCCCTCTCAAAATTGTTGAAATTCTCTTGAAGCTTTTAAAATTCTCTCTAGAATTTTCAAAATCCATGTCCACATGTTTACAATTTCACGTCAAAAAATGGCTAAAATTCCAGTTGAAATTTTTTCAAAGTCCCTTAAAAATTTTCCAATTTTTGTCCCAATTCTTCCCATTCCCATTGAAACTTTTCAAATCCCTCTCAGAATTGTTGAAATTCTGTTGAAGCTTTTAGAATTCTCTCTAGAATTTTCAAAATCCATGTCCACATGTTTACAATTTCACGTCAAAAAATGGCTAAAATTCCAGTTGAAATTTTTTCAAAGTCCCTTAAAAATTTTCCAATTTTTGTCCCAATTCTTCCCATTCCCATTGAAACTTTTCAAATCCCTCTCAGAATTGTTGAAATTCTGTTGAAGCTTTTAGAATTCTCTCTAGAATTTTCAAAATCCATGTCCACATGTTTACAATTTCGCGTCAAAAAATGGCTAAAATTCCAGTTGAAATTTTTTCAAAGTCCCTTAAAAATTTTCCAATTTTTGTCCCAATTCTTCCCATTCCCATTGAAACTTTTCAAATCCCTCTCAAAATTGTTGAAATTCTCTTGAAGCTTTTAAAATTCTCTCTAGAATTTTCAAAATCCATGTCCACATGTTTACAATTTCACGTCAAAAAATGGCTAAAATTCCAGTTGAAATTTTTTCAAAGTCCCTTAAAAATTTTCCAATTTTTGTCCCAATTCTTCCCATTCCCATTGAAGCATTTCAAATCCCTCTCAGAATTGTTGAAATTCTCTTGAATCTTTTAGAATTCTCTCTAGAATTTTCAAAATCCATGTCCACATGTTTACAATTTCACGTCAAAAAATGGCTAAAATTCCAGTTGAAATTTTTTCAAAGTCCCTTAAAAATTTTCCAATTTTTGTCCCAATTCTTCCCATTCCCATTGAAACTTTTCAAATCCCTCTCAAAATTGATGAAATTCTGTTGAAGCTTTTAAAATTCTCTCTAGAATTTTCAAAATCCATGTCCACATGTTTACAATTTCACATCAAAAAATTGCTAAAATTCCAGTTGAAATTTTTTCAAAGTCCCTTAAAAATTTTCCAATTTTTGTCCCAATTCTTCCCATTCCCATTGAAACTTTTCAAATCCCTCTCAAAATTGTTGAAATTCTGTTGAAGCTTTTAAAATTCTCTCTAGAATTTTCAAAATCCATGTCCACATGTTTACAATTTCACGTCAAAAAATGGCTAAAATTCCAGCTGAAATTTTTTCAAAGTCCCTTCAAAATTTTCCAATTTTTGTCCCAATTCTTCCCATTCCCATTGAAACTTTTCAAATCCCTCTCAAAATTGTTGAAATTCTGTTGAAGCTTTTAAAATTCTCTCTAGAATTTTCAAAATCCATGTCCACATGTTTACAATTTCACGTCAAAAAATGGCTAAAATTCCAGTTGAAATTTTTTCAAAGTCCCTTAAAAATTTTCCAATTTTTGTCCCAATTCTTCCCATTCCCATTGAAACTTTTCAAATCCCTCTCAAAATTGTTGAAATTCTCTTGAAGCTTTTAAAATTCTCTCTAGAATTTTCAAAATCCATGTCCACATGTTTACAATTTCACGTCAAAAAATGGCTAAAATTCCAGTTGAAATTTTTTCAAAGTCCCTTAAAAATTTTCCAATTTTTGTCCCAATTCTTCCCATTCCCATTGAAACTTTTCAAATCCCTCTCAGAATTGTTGAAATTCTGTTGAAGCTTTTAGAATTCTCTCTAGAATTTTCAAAATCCATGTCCACATGTTTACAATTTCACGTCAAAAAATGGCTAAAATTCCAGTTGAAATTTTTTCAAAGTCCCTTAAAAATTTTCCAATTTTTGTCCCAATTCTTCCCATTCCCATTGAAACTTTTCAAATCCCTCTCAAAATTGTTGAAATTCTGTTGAAGCTTTTAGAATTCTCTCTAGAATTTTCAAAATCCATGTCCACATGTTTACAATTTCACATCAAAAAATTGCTAAAATTCCAGTTGAAATTTTTTCAAAGTCCCTTAAAAATTTTCCAATTTTTGTCCCAATTCTGCCCATTCCCATTGAAACTTTTCAAATCCCTCTCAGAATTGTTGAAATTCTGTTGAAGCTTTTAAAATTCTCTCTAGAATTTTCAAAATCCATGTCCACATGTTTACAATTTCACGTCAAAAAATGGCTAAAATTCCAGTTGAAATTTTTTCAAAGTCCCTTAAAAATTTTCCAATTTTTGTCCCAATTCTTCCCATTCCCATTGAAACTTTTCAAATCCCTCTCAGAATTGTTGAAATTCTGTTGAAGCTTTTAGAATTCTCTCTAGAATTTTCAAAATCCATGTCCACATGTTTACAATTTCACGTCAAAAAATGGCTAAAATTCCAGTTGAAATTTTTTCAAAGTCCCTTAAAAATTTTCCAATTTTTGTCCCAATTCTTCCCATTCCCATTGAAACTTTTCAAATCCCTCTCAAAATTGTTGAAATTCTGTTGAAGCTTTTAGAATTCTCTCTAGAATTTTCAAAATCCATGTCCACATGTTTACAATTTCACATCAAAAAATGGCTAAAATTCCAGTTGAAATTTTTTCAAAGTCCCTTAAAAATTTTCCAATTTTTGTCCCAATTCTTCCCATTCCCATTGAAACTTTTCAAATCCCTCTCAGAATTGTTGAAATTCTGTTGAAGCTTTTAAAATTCTCTCTAGAATTTTCAAAATCCATGTCCACATGTTTACAATTTCACATCAAAAAATGGCTAAAATTCCAGTTGAAATTTTTTCAAAGTCCCTTAAAAATTTTCCAATTTTTGTCCCAATTCTTCCCATTCCCATTGAAACTTTTCAAATCCCTCTCAAAATTGTTGAAATTCTGTTGAAGCTTTTAGAATTCTCTCTAGAATTTTCAAAATCCATGTCCACATGTTTACAATTTCACGTCAAAAAATGGCTAAAATTCCAGCTGAAATTTTTTCAAAGTCCCTTCAAAATTTTCCAATTTTTGTCCCAATTCTTCCCATTCCCATTGAAACTTTTCAAATCCCTCTCAGAATTGTTGAAATTCTGTTGAAGCTTTTAAAATTCTCTCTAGAATTTTCAAAATCCATGTCCACATGTTTACAATTTCACGTCAAAAAATGGCTAAAATTCCAGTTGAAATTTTTTCAAAGTCCCTTAAAAATTTTCCAATTTTTGTCCCAATTCTTCCCATTCCCATTGAAACATTTCAAATCCCTCTCAGAATTGTTGAAATTCTGTTGAAGCTTTTAGAATTCTCTCTAGAATTTTCAAAATCTATGTCCACATGTTTACAATTTCACGTCAAAAAATGGCTAAAATTCCAGTTGAAATTTTTTCAAAGTCCCTTAAAAATTTTCCAATTTTTGTCCCAATTCTTCCCATTCCCATTGAAACTTTTCAAATCCCTCTCAAAATTGTTGAAATTCTGTTGAAGCTTTTAGAATTCTCTCTAGAATTTTCAAAATCCATGTCCACATGTTTACAATTCCACGTCAAAAAATGGCTAAAATTCCAGTTGAAATTTTTTCAAAGTCCCTTAAAAATTTCCCAATTTTTGTCCCAATTCTTCCCATTCCCATTGAAACTTTTCAAATCCCTCTCAAAATTGTTGAAATTCTGTTGAAGCTTTTAAAATTCTCTCTAGAATTTTCAAAATCCATGTCCACATGTTTACAATTCCACGTCAAAAAATGGCTAAAATTCCAGTTGAAATTTTTTCAAAGTCCCTTAAAAATTTTCCAATTTTTGTCCCAATTCTTCCCATTCCCATTGAAACTTTTCAAATCCCTCTCAAAATTGTTGAAATTCTGTTGAAGCTTTTAAAATTCTCTCTAGAATTTTCAAAATCCATGTCCACATGTTTACAATTCCACGTCAAAAAATGGCTAAAATTCCAGTTGAAATTTTTTCAAAGTCCCTTAAAAATTTTCCAATTTTTGTCCCAATTCTTCACATTCCCATTGAAACTTTTCAAATCCCTCTCAAAATTGTTGAAATTCTGTTGAAGCTTTTAAAATTCTCTCTAGAATTTTCAAAATCCATGTCCACATGTTTACAATTTCACGTCAAAAAATGGCTAAAATTCCAGTTGAAATTTTTTCAAATCCCTTAAAAATTTTCCAATTTTTGTCCCAATTCTTCCCATTCCCATTGAAACTTTTCAAATCCCTCTCAAAACTGTTGAAATTCTCTTGAAGCTTTTAAAATTCTCTCTAGAATTTTCAAAATCCATGTCCACATGTTTACAATTTCACGTCAAAAAATGGCTAAAATTCCAGTTGAAATTTTTTCAAAGTCCCTTAAAAATTTCCCAATTTTTGTCCCAATTCTTCCCATTCCCATTGAAACTTTTCAAATCCCTCTCAAAATTGTTGAAATTCTGTTGAAGCTTTTAGAATTCTCTCTAGAATTTTCAAAATCCATGTCCACATGTTTACAATTTCACGTCAAAAAATGGCTAAAATTCCAGCTGAAATTTTTTCAAAGTCCCTTCAAAATTTTCCAATTTTTGTCCCAATTCTTCCCATTCCCATTGAAACTTTTCAAATCCCTCTCAGAATTGTTGAAATTCTGTTGAAGCTTTTAAAATTCTCTCTAGAATTTTCAAAATCCATGTCCACATGTTTACATGTGGGGGGTGGTTAGTAGATCGAGAGAGGTCCTCCTTCCCCTCTACTCTGCCCTGGTGAGACCACATCTGGAATATTGTGTCCAGTTCTGGGCCCCTCAGTTCAAGAAGGACAGGGAACTGCTGGAGAGGGTCCAGCGTAGGGCAACGAAGATGATTAAGGGAGTGGAGCACCTCCCTTATGAAGAAAGGCTGAGGGAGCTGGGTCTCTTTAGTTTGGAGAAGAGGAGACTAAGGGGGGACCTTATTAATGTTTATAAATATATAAAGGGTGAGTGCCATGAGGATGGAGCCAGACTCTTCTCAGTGGCAAACAATGATAAGACA